>NW_010186488.1:0-19683 GCF_000695765.1 Mesitornis unicolor | reverse complement strand
CGGGGAGGTGAAGTACCAGGAAGAGGAGCGGGAGGATGCGTGTGCCGGTAAAAGCGGTTAAATGGAGTGCGCGCCCCCGTCATCCCCACGTTGTAATGTCTTGCCCCGGTTTTCTGTGAGGGCGGGGTGCTGGAGCGGAGCCTGCCGGGAGGCTGAGGCGAGTGAGGAGAGAGCGGAGCGCCTCGCTTGCCCCCTTCTCATCCCCCCACCCCCGTGCCTGCCCTCGCTTAAGAGCCGCGGCGATGCTTTAATTAACGCACGGCTCATTAAACTTAGCGGTGATGCTGCAAACCACCCTCCCTCCTCGGGAGGCCTCTTGGGAATTCATTTCTTTCCGTAATTCCGTCTGCCTGAACGCGTCCGGTTGATTTTGGGCAGTCCTTTGGAGGGAAGAAAAAAAAACCACAAAAATTTTTGCAGCGTGCTCAAAGCAAGGCGCGAATGGCGCTTTTGTCGGCGGACAAAGGCAGCATCCCGCCTGCCCCCTCGGCTTCCTGAAAGTAGGCTGCAATCTCTTAAAAAAACTGCTTTGCGCTGATAAGGCAACCGGTTATCGGGAAGGCTCAGGTTAACAGAAATCAGTGTTTCCCGGAGGTTTTTGTGATGTTAAATAGCTTAACTTTCTGACTGCTAATCGTGACTTGCCTTGGCCAAAAGGTTTGCATGACAAAAGGGTTTTTTTGGTGACCCAGGCACCTTCAGGGAAGCTCAAAGGCTCCTCGTGCAACCAGGAAGTCTTAACTTAAAAAAAAAAACCCTCAGTCTTGAGAGCATAATGGTATGTTCGACATCCCGTTTATAAAGCAGAATTTGGATTAATTCAGAAGAGTTAGAGTTTGGTGGCCTCATGGGTTGCGCTGATGCCAACTCATTTCCAAACCCTCACCAGATTAATGAGGGCCTCTTCTGCCGAGGCAGGAAGCTCTGCTGCCAGCCACGTGTTTGAAGCGGGGACCATTGCCTGCGAAACCTGTCTGAGAAACTTCACTTTTTCTAGATAACCAGCTTGTGGACACAGCCTGTGTTATTGCTTGCTACCTCCTTTGACCCCCCCAAAGCTGTAAAGTTTATGAAAACCTGAATTTCTTGGTGTTAGTTGGAGTAATCCGCCGCTGGAGTTAGTTCCTTTTCCACCCACTGAGCTGATAATTGAATTTGATAGAGGGGGAAAAAAAAGAAAAGCGTTTCCCAGGCTACACCACGTGTTCGTCCTTTATCTCCTGCCCTGGCCCTTGTTCGCCTGGGAGAAGATGGAGCCGTGGCCACCGCAGCGTGTGGTGATGGATGGCACGTAGGGAATGGGGCTGCAGTACTGTGTCGCTGCCACCCAGGGCTGTGGTGCGCAGTAAATCTCCCTCCTGAAGCCGGGGATGCTGCAGGGGGATCTATACTTCCGCCTAGAGTTATATTTAAATGTAAAAAAAAAAAAAAAACCCAAAAAACTTTTTATAATGCAAAAATAATTTCTACGGTTTCCTTGAAGGCGGCAGCTAGGTGGTTTCTGGCTGGAAAGCTCCTTTTCCTCTGGAAGGTGAAGTCGGTAGGTGTGCCTGAATTGCAAATACACTTGAGATAAATCTTCCTTGTTGCTTCTGCTTATCTATTTTTTTTATTAAGCCTCCTGCCTGCTGTACCCTCCTATGTGGAGCTGAGGGCTCATCCACAGGGAAAGTGCAGCTGTCACCCGGTGCTGTGCGGGCTGGCCTGACCTTCCCAGCCCCTGTAACTTGTTTGCTGAAAAGCCGGGGAGGCATCGCCAACAGCCAGAGCAGGTGGTGGCTTCTGGGTCCTGTCCAGCCTTGCAGAAAGGAGATGGCATTTTGGGGTGGCCATCTTGGGCTTATGTAAGAGCGCAGCCACCACCTCCTGCAGCAGCCGCCCTGGGGGAATGTGCTGTCCTCCCCCGCTGGGAGGGGGCTTGGCAGGCCTCAGTGAAAGCCTGCTGTGCTGCAGAGCTGCATTTTTTTGTTGAGTTCCTTTAGCTCCTGGAATGAACTAAGTTGATGTTTATCTAGGCTGTTTTTGGGAATCTGAAGGCCTGCCTGGTTTCATAACCCTGCCCTTCTCAAAGTGCTAACTTGAACCGTTTCTGCCTCTGGCCAGGGACGTGAGCAGCCTCGTCCTGCAGAGTCAGAGAGGTTGTGTAAGCAAGGCTGAGCCCCGCAGAGGTAACAACACCAGAACCATCCCCTGCTGCCAGCCTGCAACTTGTACAGACGCTAAACCATCTTTTTCTGGCGAGGCAGTGGTTAATGCCATCCTGCCCGGGGACAGTCCCTGCCGCTGCAGTTTCCACTTCCCTTTGTCACTGTAATGGCTAAGGCTGGAGGGGGTGGGGTGAGGGTTGCTGCTGCCTCTCCTTCCTCCCCGAGGGCAGATCCTGAGGTGCTGTGAATTCAGGGTTTCTCTCAGCCTAGCTCAGGATGAGCTGGCTGGACTTAGTCACCTCACTACTGCGAAACTGACTGTCCTGACCTCCTCAAGCGGCTCTTTCTAGAACATTCAACAGCTGGGGAGGTGCCAGATGTCTTTGGGATGCCCTGCCTGAAGCACTGGCAGCCCAAGTAATAAACTTGGGCATTTAATCATTATTCCTTGAGGAAGGAATTCAGATTTATTCAGGACTGGAAACACTCAGGCTTTGTAGGGTATTGCTGCCCCTCCTTCCTCACTCAGTCTAGACTGGGTGCTCTGTGTCTTCAGGTGTCCTTGAAGTCCTTGCTCCTCTTTTTTTTTTTTAAGTTAAACAGAGGCAAGTCTGATGTAGTGGGAAATACCACATGTTCCTGTTACATTTATAAGACTGGTCCTTCCAGTAGAATTCAGTCTATGCTTTGTAAATAGATGGTAATGGGAGGCAGGAAGAAGTATTAAATAGTGAAGGTTGTTGGTAGTGGGGCACGCTGCTGCAGGCAGATAGGGTTTTTTTGGATACTTTTTGGCTGCTGTGTTTCTGTGCTTGCCCCTGGAGGAGGTCACAGTGTCTCTGATTGTTTCTGAGCTCACTGAACTGCTGGAAAATCTTGTGCAGGGAATTCTGACCAAACTTCCCATTTCTCTTTATAAATGTATGAAGACTTCAGAGGGTTTAAAATTATATTTGCAAATGACTTGAGTAGGGGAGGGGATTTCCATGAGAGAGAGAGAGGGATAACTTGTCTGCCTATTTTTAAAACCTTCCTAGTCATGCTCTGGATGGAGTTTCCACCTCGGGATCCTGTGGTTTTATGTTCCTCCTTCCCAGAAGCTACACAGACCCCCTCACCCATGTTTGCATGAGGGCCATTTCCCAGCAAAAGCTTAGGGTTGTTCTTGGCATCTGGAGAAGTCGATGCTGCTCTGCAGGTGTTGGAGGATGCGGCAGCAAGTGTTAGAGGGCTAAAACACAATGTTTTGGGTCTGACCAGTGGATTTTCCTATAATAATAGGACTTTGTCGGGCTTTTTATGTGGGCAGACCTTCTTGTACTGACTCGGGTGACTCAGCAGCTTCTGGCAGGGCTGAGGGAAAGGAGGCTTTGCCAGGACAAATTATGGTTTTCACTGCCCTGACTCCTTTGTGCCGCATGGGAGCGAGGCGATGGTGAGTCAGGGCTGCCTGCAAGAGGATCCGCACGATCTGCACGTAGGTGGGGAGCAGAAGGGGCCAAGGGGAGGAGCGTTGGAGGCTGCGGCACCGGCAGCCACATGGCAACCTATTGGGGCATCTCCCAGCCTGGTCCTTACAGGCTCGGCTTCATTATGGCCAGCACCGCTAGCTTTGACACAGTGTTTGGGTTCATTAGTGCCTCTGTTTCAAAGCTGAATATGTTTGAGCTAGGTGGTGTGCACAGCTAACACCATTTTGTGATTTATTGATTGTTTTTCTTGTTTACAGACAGAACAAAGCCCCTGCTCTACCTCTGCCTTTAGCTGAGCAGCAGCCTGTGTTTCTATGAGCATCTCCCATATGTGAAGGCCGCCAAAAGAGCAGCCTGCTTTGAATATCCCCTGCGTGCCCAGGGGGTGAAGTTCGTTGTCAGACCCCTGTTTGAAGTTTCATTAGTGATCTGCCTATGCTGGTAGCCACCTTGCATCATGCTTTTGTGAGAGGCTTTTTGAATGCCGGCAGTCTAGCCTGGGCAGGTCGAAGAGGACGAACAGCTTTTAGCTGCCACTGTTACTTGAGAACAAAATCACTGCATTGTGGCCTGAGCTGCGCAATTAGAAATACCCAGGAGCACCAGCACAGCCTGAGTTCAGAGAGGCATTTTTTTATCCAAACTTTGAAAAAAATAACAAGTTTTAAACCTTGCGGTGGTTTTCTGTCTCCCTGGGTGATGGGGAGTGCGGTGGACAGGGGAGACCCACAGCACCTTCAGTTTGAAGAAGAGCCTTGAGCATATTGGAGAAATCTTCAGTTTTTTCCGCGTTCTCTGCAAGGTGGTGTGTTTAATCAACTTGCGTCTACTCGCTCGTACAGGCTTAAAGGATGGGTTTTAAGCTTAGGTGGACTTTGGTGTGATTAGGCGCTTCTTGGCAGAAGATTGCCTGTGTAAGAGCGTATCCGCAGTCACGCTAGCACTGAGCTGCCCTGGTCCCCAGTTTGTGATGGGAAATGCAGTGGAGGGCTGTAGGAGGAATGACTGGAGAGCTGGGAGGGAGGAGGCAGAATCTCTGCCTACGCACTCCAGTGCTTGAATTTTGTTGCGTTGTGTAGCTCCAGGGGAAGACTGGCAATGAAGAGAAGCTATGAAGGGAGCATCTGCATAGCAGGCAGGTGAGCTTTGGGTGGTGCACGTGGGGGATGACATGGCAATAGCAGTGTGTCTTGCCTGTATCTAAGACTCTCAAGTAGGAACATAAAGATAGTTTGACCCAGTAGCAGCCTTCTTGTTACCTCCATATTCATCACGTGGGTGTGTTGGTGTCTCTGCTTGATGAGCAAGTCTGAGTGATTCCTAAACCTGGCACTGCTTTCTTCTCTTCTAGACACAGGACACCAGTGACCATGTCGAAGCACCACGATGCGGGGACTGCTTTCATCCAGACCCAGCAGCTGCATGCTGCTATGGCAGACACCTTCCTGGAGCACATGTGCCGCTTGGACATCGACTCGGAGCCAACCATCGCGAGAAACACTGGCATCATCTGCACCATTGGTAGGCGATTCCTAGATAGGAGAGAATTGCAGCTGTGAACCTCTACGTTGGTGAAACTTGTTAGGGAAATTGTGGGAAGGCTTCAGCTTTCATACCTTGCCAGGGCTGAACTTGTGTCTTGAAAGAACATGCCTTTCCTATGTCTGCCTAACCCATGTTATTGCTAGGAGTCAATCCAGCAGCCAGGGAAATCAGAACTGGTCAGGTTCTGCTGCGTTCCCAAGGCAAGTTAAAGCAATCTTTGCTGCTGTAGAGATGAGCTGCTTCAGCATTGATTAAGTCTGTATCCATTACACCTTTTCCACATAAAACAGACTAATGTGTGTGGGTTATTTCATTAGCTTTACCAAGTTAATATTCAAACTGTTTCTTCCTTCTAGGCCCAGCCTCCCGCACCGTGGAAAAGCTGAAGGAAATGATTAAATCTGGAATGAATGTTGCCCGCCTCAACTTCTCTCACGGCACCCATGAGGTAAGGGTGGGGTCTGAGCTGATAAGGCCCTGACCAGGCTGTGCGTGTGTCACGGAAGAGGGAAATCCAGCTTACTCCAGACCAGCCTTGGTGTGGGAAGGTGAAACTTAGCTCCACTTTTGGGGAAAGGGTGCCAGTTGTACATACTGAGCCTGGTGATTGCTGATAACATTTACGTGCACTTTTCAAACCATTTTGAAATCAGTACCAGTTGGTTCCACACCCTCTTCTGTACCAGGGAACCAGGTAACTGATATTTGACCCTCGTGTGCCAACTTCTTACCATGAAATCCTTCAGTTCTTCATGTCCTGCTGTTCACTGTGCAAAACTGCCATTTCTCAGTTAAGAGCAGGAGCTGAGAACGTCTGTCCTTGTTTTTCCATGCACCTCTGCAGGAATATGCAACCAGTGGTGGTTCATCTTGCTTCATGTTTTATTGTTGAGGGTTTTGCAAGCAGACTATCAATGAATAACCCTGTCTCAGAAGAGAACTGTTAGTGATGTGAAGTAATTACTGTGCCGAGCTGGAAGAATTGGACTCCTGGGTTTGTTTGGTGCTCTTGGCAACCATGAGGCTACCATCATGGCGCTCAAGACGTCGTGCAGTGAGCTTGTGAGAGTAAGGTCAAAAGAAATCAACACTGGCAGACAAGCTCGTATTCCTTTAAATAGATGAGATCCTCAGCGATAACTGGAGGTGCCCAGGATCCCATTCCGGGTTGCCTAGAATGCCACCCTTAGCCTTCCCACTGAGGTTTTTTTTTTTTAACCCTGGCTGCCCTCCAGCTTAGAAAATGTCAGATGGTAGCCAGTAGCAGCTGTAGGTGGCTTTACTTACTGAACTGTGAGCCTCCCAGCACGTAACAGCTTGGCCTTTCACCCTCATGGCCTTTAAAGGCCACAGGGCGCTGTCAAAATCAAAAGGTCTGACTCTTAACTGTGCAGAACTGTCGGACCTTGACTAAACACCCTGGGGTAGTGTCAGTGCATAGACTGCAGTTGGCAAAGTCTGCCTGAAGAAAGGGTAGCGTGGGATAACTTTGCCTCCCAGTAGGCAAATCCTGCAGCTGGGTGGTTCTCGGGCCTGGCCAGGTGGCTCGGCAGGGAGTTGGTGGCCAGGCTGAAACTACAAATTTTCTCACCGTTACTGCCCAGTGGAGCTGCTGCTGTGGTTTGCATACTTGTTAGCTGAGGTTGAGGACAGGGACTGTGGCTTGCTGCTTTGGGTGAGGTCTAATTGCACATCTCATACAGATGAGGTTAGGTTACGGTAGAGTCTGGTCTTGCTGTCCTCTTCTGTTGTGTGACTATCGGCCAGAGCCAGTTTTAAGTTTAAATCCTCTCCTGAGTCCTCTGAAACACTCCAGTTTCCAGGGAATCTCCCCAACATTTTAATCTGTCTGGTTTTTTGAAACCAGACTCTTGCTTTCTTTGAAACCAAGCCATCACTTTGGTTCTTGTGTCCACTCCAAAGCATTTAACAGGGCTTCAATGTGAGCAGAGGTGCTTTAGCAACTGGCTGCCACCTCTTTATCTAGAAAAAAAATAATTCTACTTTCAGCTCTGCCAGCATTCCTCTTCTGCATACATAACGCTTCAGGAAGTCAGACTCCCTAGGAGCCAGTTAGTCATCAGTATTGAACTAAAGAGGAAAAATCCCAGGTGACTGGGACCAGCCAAATGTAATGGCACCGTTGAGGCATGTTTTCTGTACTGCAGCTGTCTGTGCTGCGGTGCACAGAAGGGTTGAGGCCTTCCCAGTCTCAACATGCACACTTGATCAGTGAACTAAATACCAGTTAACAGTTGGGGTGTATCTCTGGCCAAGGGCATGCTCACAGACTTTAGCATGGCGTTTTCTGGCCCCACCTTTCTGGCACTGGATTAGCATCCTTCCCACACTGAAGCTGGTGTGAAGGCCTCGTGTCGAGGCGTGTGGAGAGCTGGCTGTTTCCAGGTGAGTCAGGGCAAACGTCCCGTCTGGCACAGAGAGGGGAAAGGGTACTTCTTATCTGCAAAAGTCTGTCAAGTGTTATGCAACTTGCACTCAAGGTTATCTCTTAATGTTGTTTGAGCAAGATCGGTAAACTGATCTGCTGATCATCTGTAGCTTGTTTGAGGTAGTTGGGATGAGAGTTTACCCACAGAATTATCTGTGCCAAAACTGGCAGTGTTCGTGAAATGCTTTTGTACACAAGAAAATTTGGAAGCTGAGAGCGCTGGAGTCTTGAACTTCTGTCTGTGATTCCTTTGGCTCTCAAAACAACATGTAAATACTTAAATGGATCACGTCCTCTTAGCAAATCCTTTATCTTTAGGGGCAATTTAAGCCAGAGTTAAATTTAAGCCAGTTGCTCACCTGTGGAACTTATAAGAAGGGTCAGGCCAGAAGTCTGTGGAGGAGTGAGGGGCGTAGAGGATGGCATCCTCTCTTCTGTGCACTGGAAGGAGGAGAGCAGCTGTGTGTGGCAGTCGCTTGGCTGTGACATTCTCATGGCATTCAGGGGTATTTCCACACACATAATTGTCCATCTCTTGATGTTCCTCCATGTTGAACAGGCAGATGTTCAGCAAAGCTTTTGGAAGCACTCTTCTGAATACAAATTGCCTGAACATTTCCGACTTCTTTTTCCTTACCAGTATCATGAGGGCACAATCAAGAATGTGCGAGAAGCTACAGAGAGCTTTGCCTCTGATCCCATCACCTACAGACCTGTGGCTATTGCACTGGATACCAAGGGACCTGAAATCCGAACCGGACTCATTAAGGGAGTAAGTTGCTCTTTTTTTTCCTTTCCCACTTCTTTTCATTGCATGAGACCAGGTACTTTGTTAGACCTGTGGCCTCCTCGTCTCTAGGAACAAGTTAATGAACCAACTACCAAAAGTTTTGATGAACTGCTGCTGGCTGGGAGCTGGCTGCATGCTGGTTTTTTTTTTTGCTGATTTTTTTTTACTCTTGTTTTGACACACAGAGTGGCACAGCAGAAGTGGAGCTGAAGAAGGGTGCACCGCTCAAAGTGACCCTGGATGATGCCTTCATGGAGAAATGCGATGAGAACGTGCTGTGGGTGGACTACAAGAATCTCATCAAGGTTGTAGATGTTGGCAGCAAAATCTATGTGGATGATGGTCTGATTTCCTTGCTGGTTAAGGAGAAAGGTGGGTAACAACCATTCTAGCTGTGCCTGTTTGGTTTTTCCTTGGAGTATATTTGTGCTTTTCCTCCAATAACTATTTCTTAGCTTGCAGTTTTGTATTAAAGAAAAGTGTGTGGTTCTCAATGCTGAAGTGAGACTGAGTGAAACTTTCTCTTCTCCAGTTTTAGTAAGTTCCCAAAAACTAACTTCAGCTGGGTTTCTAAAACTCCTCTTCAAAGGTCAGTGTGTGGTAGGGACTTAGCAGTGCTGATGATCAAAGTCTTTTTAGTTGATTCATACTTCAGCCAAGTTAATTCATACTTTTAATGCAGGATTTAACTGGTTTTACAGCATGAACCCTGAGTTTGGTAGTTAGAGACAAAACTAGCTTGAACTGGCAACGCAGGGGCAAAGTTAGGTCCTCAATACTTCCTTTATTGTGCAGCCTAAACTGGTCTAGCCTCGAGGTATCACCTCTAATCCCAGTGTGTGTAGCAGGGAGATGGATATGAAGCTATTGGGATGCTCAGTTTGGTATTCCAGAGCTCCTGTGTGTGGAAGTCCAAGCTGGTTGCTTTTTTTTGGGAGGGAGCAATGTCAGCTTCCTGTGTGGAACAAACGGTGTCTTCTCCAAGAACAGCGTAGAAGTGGTTTTAAACCAGTCTGTTGTGCTCCCGTGAGTAAACTGCAAGTTTGTGTTACATAAAGCCTGTGAAGAGAGCGGTGGTGTGCTTTTTTTATCGTGTGCGGTCGCTGTTGGCTCTGCTGTTCCCGGGCAGGGAGGTGGTGTGGGAGCTGGCAGTGTGGAGCTTTCTGGTAAACACTGACCGTGGGAACACATCTGTTTCAGGCAAGGACTATGTCATGACGGAGATCGAGAATGGCGGCATGCTCGGCAGCAAGAAGGGAGTGAACCTGCCTGGTGCTGCAGTCGACCTGCCTGCGGTCTCTGAGAAGGACATTCAGGACCTAAAATTCGGCGTGGAGCAGAACGTGGATATGGTGTTTGCTTCCTTCATCCGCAAAGCTGCTGATGTCCATGCAGTCAGGAAGGTGCTAGGGGAAAAGGGAAAGAACATCAAGATTATCAGCAAGATCGAGAACCACGAGGGTGTGCGCAGGTGAGCTTTGTGCAGGTGGCACTTCAGGCTTGTCACCCTGTGTCAACGGAGGAACATGCAGCCCCTTCACGCTGTAGTCTGGACTCCTGCTCTCTGGCTTGCCAGCTGTAGCAAGCTTGCTAGCCTGAGTAACAGGGAGGTAGAGCAAGCTGTCACTTAACACCATGTGCATGGGACTTGATGGAGCTGTGGTATGAGCAGCGGGTTGTGTAACTGTCATGTGCCCTATCTCTTGTGGGGACAGTGCCATGGTCTTCCTGTATCCCCAAAAAATCTGTGGTGTTTCTTGTAGTGAGTGTGAGTTTAAACATGAGCAAACTTGGTGTTCTTGTTGCAAATTGGTGAGTTCATGTGTGAGAATTGCTAAGCCTGTGACAAACTATCAGACTAAAATATCTCAAATCATGGGCCCCTCTCTCACAGGCCCCTCACTCTCCTTGTATGGCTTTAGAAAGCTTTATATCTAGCACTTTACATATATGCATATATATTGGTGCTAAATGTTGGTCTTGTTTTTCTTCTTCCGACCATGGTGTTGCAGGATACCAAAAGACCACATGGAAAGGCCGCATGCCCGTAGCGTTGCAGTGTATCGTGCTCCAGAGTGATGCTCCCTTTTAGAGGGGGAGGACAGAACAGACAGGAAGGTGCTTTACAATAAAAACAGGGTTAACCAACCTCTTCTCTTGCTGGCAGGTTTGATGAGATCATGGAGGCCAGTGATGGCATCATGGTGGCCCGTGGTGACTTGGGAATCGAGATCCCTGCTGAGAAAGTCTTCCTTGCCCAGAAGATGATGATTGGGCGCTGCAACAGGGCTGGCAAACCTATCATTTGTGCCACTCAGGTACTGGAAATGTGATGCCAGCTTGCCACTGGCAGGGCGTGGACCTCAGTAGTTGTCATGGCTTGATGGCGTTGGCTAGAGTGACATGCCAGGAGCAGAGAGGCTTGAACAGCTCATCTTGAGACACTTAAAAGATACATTTGGGATCTTCCCAGTAAGGTCACAGGACCTATTGTGTGGCTACTGAAGGTTTTACCCCTCAAAACTTCATGCAGTATCAGCCTTCTGGACTGACTAAACAAATTAGAGGGGAAAAAAAAAGTCACTTATGCTTTGCCCTGGAATCTTGTAATGTCAGAAAAAACTGAGTGAAAGATCCTTCTCGTTATTCTGGGAGCTGCTAGTCAGAGAGAGAGCTGATGCTCCCTTTCCAGTGGGGATCACGTACAGACAGTCCTTGGGCACTGGGAGGATTGTTTTCCTGGCTGTGCTTGCTCTGTGCGTGGGCTGTGGAAGCAAAAACTGGCTCTATACAGTAGTTATCAGACAAGGTTCTGGTTTTACAGGAGCATGTGCTTCCTGTATTGTGACTGAAATGCTGCCTCAGGTGGTGTTTCACCCCGAAATGAGGGATGTTTGCCCAGTGGGGAGCTGTGGCTGTGGGTTAAAAGCTGTGTGGGTTAAATTTCCTTGGAAAAGGAGTGATATAGAACAGGTACAAAATGAGCGTTTTTTTCTCACTGGTAGACACTTTACATTTAAAGCTGGTGAGGGACCAGGCTCCTCTCTGTCCTGTACCCACAAGAGAACTCTTTTTCTCCTGGAATCCTTAGGCTGCATCCTGTCTTCAGCCCTATGTTTAAACTTCAAGCTCGTTGAGGTGCCCTAGTGAAAAAGCAGCTGGCTCCTTCTGCAATGTCTTGATATATTTGGATTTGTTATCTTCCAGATGCTGGAAAGCATGATCAAGAAACCTCGCCCAACCCGTGCTGAGGGCAGCGATGTTGCTAACGCTGTCCTGGATGGAGCGGACTGCATCATGCTGTCTGGAGAGACTGCTAAGGGAGACTACCCGCTTGAGGCAGTTCGCATGCAGCACGCTGTGAGTACTGCCTTTGCCCTGGCAGAGCTGGCAACTGCTCTGCAATGCCCTGAGATGTAAAACTTTGCATTTTCCTGTTAACCTTACCTTGCCCTAAGCAAAAGGGGGTTGTGCTGTTACCTTGGTATGAGTTTCTTCAAATGCCCTACTTGTTTTGGCATCTGAAATTCCTTAAACTTCTCCAGGGTCAAGGAACTGCTTAAGCAGTTTATCTCTAGATAATGCAAGGCTGACTCCTCTGTGGCAGGGGTGGGGGAGGCTCGTGGGTCTGATTTACAGTGCCGTTGCATTCAGCGGCTGGTGTGCTTGGTGTGGAGGGTGTTTGTTGCACGAGTACTGACAGCACTGTATTTTTACATGCCTGAACTGCCAGAAACCTCTGCTCTGCTTCGAGTTCACCCAGCTCGTGTTTCAGCTGACTAAAAAGCCTGATGCCAAGTATCTACAAGTGTTGGTTCCCCAGTTACCAGTGCTGGGAATTGCAGCAGTGACAACTCTAACCAGTTTTAACTCTCACCAGTTTTATTTGCAATTTGGGTTTTATAATATTAATTAACTCAGCTAGTTTTTGTTTGCAGTGCAGTATGTAAATATCTCTTACCTTTACCTGGTCAATATAGAGTGGTGTCTTTTGCACGTGGTAAATGCAGAATATGGCCTGATGATTACTAGGCAGTGACTGCAGGTTTACGGGCTGAATGCTAATGCTGTACCTAAAAGGTTCTTCCACAGGTTTTTTCACCCCCTAAATCACAAGAGTTGATGTTATGCCAGGAGTTGGAAACTTGCTGCAGCAAACCTTGCACCTGGGTTTCCCTTCTGGCCTTAATGCTCAGACTCAGGCAGGTTGTGTTGTACCTGTAGCCTGAGCCTGGGATCCAGTGCATGCCCTTCCCTCTCCCTGCAGATCTTTGGGACAGCGGTGCTTGCTCTGCCAGGCCCCTGTAGAAATACTGAAGGCTTTAACCTCCTCTGTGCAGCAGAGCAAATGCCAATTCTCTTTATTTAATGTAATGTGGCATAAGCAGCAAGGTGCCAACTCTGTGATGGTAGAAGCATGTCCCTCTGCAGTCAGGGTGTTTCATCAGAGCTAATTGATGTGGTGTTAGTCAAGAGAAGCCCTGCCCAGCAATAATTCCCTGAATAGCCACAATCTGAAAGTCTGCAGCATGGCCAGAGCAGGTGATTATTTCCAACTGAAGTGGCCAGGGAGTGGGGAGAGAACAGCTGCTAAAGAGCAGCTCCTGTATGCATTCCCTGGCCTGAAATTGGTATTGGTTTGGGTTTGTGTTTGCTCCAGGACCATTCCAGGTAAAGCTCCCTCTGTAGCACGGTGCAGCCAGCAAATGTGGGCTGTGATGCTGAGGGCAGGGTCTGTGCTGTGCGATGTCCTTGCACCTCTCTGAAATGCTTGACCTGCCTGTGCCCAGCCTGTCCCTGCAGTGTGGCAGTCTCTTAGCAATCCCATTCCAGAGAGCCTCGTAGAAGCGAGCTTGCTCTTTAGTAGCTGACATTGCTGTGGCAAAAATGCCACGTGCCTGAGTTAATCAGCAAGCTTCCAAATAGCGGTCAGGCTGCTCCCTGACTGAGGGAGTGGGCTTTCTTCCCATTCCGGTTCATGAACCACAGTTACTTTGAGATGCTGCCCTGGCCATGCTGTCTAATGGGACCAAGGTTTAAACACCCCTCCATTTTCCTTTCTCCCACTGTGTCTCCACCTGCATACCAACTGGAAGCATTCTGGTCATTCCTGTATGAGTAAAACCAGCTGTGATGTGGAGTCCAGAATTGCTGTGCCTTCCTGCAGCCACTGTCAAAGCAGACATGTGTATGCATGTGTTTTCTTAAAATTGGGGAATGCAGACTTCCCTCTAAACTCAGGTCTACTCTGCGTGCTAAGCAGAGCTGCCTGCCTTTGGACCAGGATCAGAAGGCAAACCACCTGGCTAACAGCTCTGGTGTTTGGAGGAAGTGTTTTGAGGCCAATGTTTCCGTTTTATCTTAAGAGCAAGTGTAAAGGCAGCAGTCACAAACCAGACTGCTTTAGGAGCAGAGCTGGCACTGAGCTGCTATTATGGCCTGTCACATGTGTCCTGATATTTTTAGACATAAGATACTTAACTGCTTTGGCTTAAACTGATATCTGTGGAAGAGGGATAATTCCTAGTGTCATGTAAAATAATTCATTAACACTGGAGTAGCAAAATTCTTATTTGGCAGGGGTCTAACTACAAAGCTTTCACTATCGTGCCACTTCAGTCTCTGCTTAAACATCAGCTCATCATGCTTTGTGAGGTGGCTGCTCACTGTCCAGAGTTAAGTGGATGAAGCTGTCCTTGAAAAGATGATCAACCTTTGCATGCTTTTCTAGTCTCTGCAAGCCTTCTTTATCTGGTTGTCAAGGGCTAATGCAGCCCTCTGAGCTGAGAATTGTCTTTAAATGAGAGTGATTCCCAGCACCCTAGGATGAACACTTCACAAACGTTGCAAATGCTTGGCCTGAACAGAAAGCCCTGCATTGTGCCTCTACAGCTCTCGGCTGTCCAAGCCCGGTGCTTTACAAACACCAGCATATGTGGTGCAACAACCCTATAAGGAAGGCTTGTTCCTGTTTATTTCCCAATAAGTTGGTACAACACTTGGTGGTGAAACCGTTGGCTCTCAAGTTAAACTAAACCTTTATTGGCTCTCAAATTAAACTAAATCTAATAAAGCTTAGTGAGACAGTCTCCTGACTATAAGGATGCTGTTAAAAATGCCCTGCTTGCATTTTGGCTCTGTAAAGAGAAGTTGAAGGCAAGTAGGTGCCATAAGAGTCTCTCAATGAAGTAATAAGCAGTTGCGAAGTGCAATGTGACTTAGAGCCGGCGTGCTGTGGTCCTTGAAAAGCAATTTGTTTGTCTGCTCTGAAAGGACTCCAAAATCTAGTGAGAGTGCCACTTTGGAAATGCCTGCCCAGTGACCAGGGCCCCATCAGTTAACTGGTGTGGTTAGACTGGGCTGCATTCAGCAAACTCAACCTGAGAGCCAAAAAGTTTCACAGCCTGACCTTAAGTATCCTCTTGCATGCGTTACTATGATGATTAAGCAAATTAACGTGATCTCATGTTCCTCTGGTGTATCTTTCCTTCTTTCCTCTTTTTTTCCTCCTTCCCTCTCACTCGGGCCTGCAGATCGCTCGTGAGGCTGAGGCTGCAATGTTTCATCGTCCGCTCTTCGAAGAAATTTTACGCCTCAATGTTAACAACAGGGCCCCTGCCGATGCCATGGCAGTAGGCGCAGTGGAGGCCTCTTTTAAGTGCTTAGCTGCAGCCCTGATAGTTCTGTCTGACTCTGGCAGGTAGGGCTCAGAGAGCAGGCTTAGTGCCAGTTGCTTCCCCTGAGTACAAACACGGTCTGGTCTAACACTGCAAATACTTAGCGAACAGCTCGCTGCTTATGGTATCAGCCTTGCATAACCACTGTGGTCTGAGCTCTCTGTGGCAGGGAGGGACTCCAGGTAGGCAGGAGCAGAGCGAGAGTGCCTGGCAGTTGGCATGGATGTCACTTGAGTGTGGGCTCGGCAGGGTGAGGTGACTCAGCAGGTGCCACCAATCTGGGGGAAAAAAAAGCCTTGAGAATTGCAGGGTTTCTCTCAGGCTGCGCTGTTTGGGTGGCTGAGGGTTGCGGCCATCACCCCAGCGTGCAGAACTAAATCTGGGCTTGCTGATTGGTAACTCGTCACTTCCAAAGCTGAAGGTTTGGGTGACACCTTGCTGGCAGAGCACCTCACCTTACCCTGTGCCGCCCTGAGCGACTGATGTGAGTGTTGTCTTCCCGAACGCGTGTTGCTCTTATAGATCGCCCGGGAGGCCGAAGCCGCTATCTTTCACAGGCAGTTATTTGAGGAACTGCGTCGTCTGACTTCCCTCAACTGCGATCCCACGGAGGCCGCTGCTGTTGGCGCTGTGGAAGCGTCCTTCAAGTGCTGCAGCGGGGCCATTATTGTCCTCACCAAGTCTGGAAGGTAGGAGGTGACAGGTTCCCTCAGGTCAAGCCCGCTTCCTGACAGGGTTGGGGCAGGAGACTTGCAGAAAGATGGCTTTGAAAGACCAGAGGCGTGACAGTGAAGCTGGGGTTTTGGCTGTGACCGGGAGCCAGTTCCTCAGGAAATGGGCAGACATCTCAAAACATCTGCACACCTGTAACTGCCGAGTTCCTCCGCCTGCCTCTGCCAGCGTGGCACCAGCGCTGGGCCCTGCCTCCCCATGGCACCTCTGCCAGCAGCGCTGGCTGGAAGAGTCAAGGGAAAATAAGCATTGCAGCTTGAATTCAAACTTCTTGGCAAGAAATCCTCGGTTTGACAGTAAGGCAGAAGTTCAGTGGATCCAGAACTTCGTTTTCTTTTAACTCAAGGTCTTGGCCTTTCGTAGCATCCAAATTATTGGTCCCTTGCTGAATGTTTAAGTATCAGCCCCGCTTGCCTAAGCTCAAGGGGTGAAGAGGGGCTGCTTAGCCTAGAATTGTTACACAGGGTAACTTGAAGTGCTGGAAGTTTTATTTTTGATTTTATTTCGTTGCCTGCCTGTGAGTAATCTCACTGAATGGACCGGCAGCTGCCTGCACTCAGGTGAGCTCAGCACCTTGGCTGCAGGTGAGAGACAGCACTGTGGGCATTCTGTATTTTATGGGATTTCCGTCCAGCGATGGTGACAAGTGTCGAGTAGAGACGCGCTCTTCCAGGTGTGGAAAGGGAGCTGGAGCCTCGCTGGTTGGCTTCTCCCATCCAGAGAAAAAGCACGTCCGACCATAAGTCTCAGACTGCTTTCTGGAAGAGTATCTGAATTTCTTGCACTGGATTCGGACCAAAGCAATAGTGCAGCAGCAGAAATGTGATCATGTGCTCTGAAGATCTGGACCATGGGTGAATCCTGCACCAAAACTTACAGCTTAAAGTGATGTTGAAGCAGCCACTTTCTGCAGAGATGAGGAGCGCTAAGTTTCCGGACACTTCTGTGCTTCTAATGTTTCTTTGTGAAAGGTCCTAGTCTTACACTTGACCTTTTTAAAGGGATTTGAACTCTGATATTTGAATATTTTTAGCTGTGGATTCTGTTACAGCCTGTTGAGTACCTGCATCTCCTGGAGCTGCTGGGAGGCTTCTTGGACAGCACGGGAAGGATTGTCTGAGCGCTGGCACGTGTGCTTGGGTGCTTCGAGCAGATGGCTACCGCTTGCTTTAAGCTTGCTTTAAGCAGCAATCTTTGAATGTTGCTGAGTTTGGCTCCACTAAACTAGGCTGCAAAAGCTAGTGGAGATACTGGCATGCTGGTGGAGCTGTACATGTCATGGTTTTAATCTTCATTTATTTGCAGATGCCCTCTGTGAGTAATGCCCAGGAAAGGGGAAGCCATATTCCTTCCCCGGGGTGTGCTGCTTGCTGCTTTAAGGCCTCTGTGCCCAACTTCCCAGTATAAATTTTGGCCTGGGTTGCACTTGCTCCCTGTTGGGTGCAAGAGTGAAGGCTGGTGTGAAGGAACCGGTCTGGTTGCTGGCTTCTACAGGTGAACGTGGCTGGGAGGCAAATGGATTCTTCCTTGGCCAAGCTCTTTCCATCCCATAAACTGGGAGCTCCTCGAAACGGGGAGCTTGCAGGGACCCTGCTGAGATGCTGAGGGCTGCTTGCGGAGCCCGGCATAGATGGCGTCTCGCCACCTTAGCGTAGCAACGGGGACAAATAAAGGCTTGTTTCTGGGGCCAAAACATGCAGATGGCACTTCCTAAACTTACAGATGAGGTGATTTCCCCACCCCGCAAGACCAGAGCAGAGACTGTCGCCAAGGGGTGGTCTTCCCAGTTGCTTAAGTGAGAGTTAGGCTCGCTGGTGAGCTTGGCTCTTGCCAATATCTCCTGTGGTCAGCCTTGATGTCCCTCCAGGGTGACAGGCAAACCTTGCCGCCACTTGTGCTCCCTTTGGCCATACACCAGCTTCCTCCTTGGGCGGCTGTGTTTGTACTGCAGTTGCTTCACCTCCTGGTTTCCTCCTAGGTCGGCACACCTGGTGTCCCGATACCGCCCGCGGGCTCCCATCATCGCTGTGACCCGTAACGACCAGACTGCACGCCAGGCCCACCTCTACCGGGGCATCTTCCCTGTCCTCTGCAAAGAACCGGCCCACGACGCCTGGGCAGAAGATGTGGACCTCCGTGTCAACCTGGGCATGAATGTCGGTGAGTGATGCCACTCCTGCCTCACCAGGGAGCAGGATGGGGGGGTGTGGGCATCCTGAACACCTCAGATGAGGATTTTGGGGGTTACCAAGGTGCCAAGTGGTGTCACTGTCGTGGTAATGTTCCCCTCTCTTCTAGGCAAAGCGCGTGGGTTCTTCAAGAGTGGAGACCTGGTGATCGTGCTGACGGGCTGGCGCCCCGGCTCTGGCTATACCAACACCATGCGCGTGGTGCCCGTTCCCTGAGTGCCCTGCTCCTGCTGGCGCCCCCGTTTCCCCCTCACCCTCTGCTCCCCCCACTCCCAGTGTTAGAGCAGCCATCGCTTGCGATGTCCTCCTTGTCCCTAGACTGTAGGTTGATAAACACTGCCCAAGTGCAGCAGCAGCGGGGGGAAGACCTTAAATCACTAAAAAAAAAACAAACTTAAAAGCGTTTAGTTTTTTTATTTTCTTGTCATAGTGACTGTCCTCAGGGTGTGAAATGTCCCTTTCCCTGCCTTGTTTTGGGGTCATGGGGGGGACAGCTGACAGGTGGGTGACAGTCCTGCTGTTTGCTCCAGGGAAACTGCTACTCCCCTTCCTCCTCTCCAGAACCCCTCTTCCCCACAGACCAAATCCACCCCCTTCACGCTGGTTATTTTTTTTAGGAGAGGGAGTAGTGTCCCCCCATCTTTGCGCAGAGCTTCCCGTGCTCCCCTCGCACTCTGTGTTAGTTGTGTGTGCCCCCTACCTCGGAGCCCTCACCCCTGGGGTGGTAGAGCACAAGTATCCATCAATAAAGAGAAGCTGAAGCACCCATGGGACTACTCTGCTTCTTGGCCTGGGGAGGAAAGCTGGAGGGAGGGGTCTTGGAGGTGGCTCTGGGTGGGGTTTGGGTATCTTGGGAGGGCTCCAGATTCTTACTGCACTCATGAGAGGGCACCTGGAGCCTGGCTCCAGCCTGCTTCCACCCCGGGGTGGCAGTGGGTTACAGAATCACAGAGCATTAGGGATTGGAAGGGACCTCAAAAGCTCATCCAGTCCAATCCCCCTGCCGGAGCAGGAACACCCAGATGAGGTTACACAGGAAGGCGTCCAGGTGGGTTTTGAATGTCTGCAGAGAAGGAGACTCCACAACCTCTCTGGGCAGCCTGGTCCAGGGCTCTGTCACCCTCACTGAGAAGAAGTTTCTTCTCCAATTTAAGTGGAACCTCCTGTGTTCCAGTTTGTGTCCATTACCCCTTGTCCTATCATTGTCACCGAGAAGAGCCTGGCTCCATCCTCGTGACACTCACCCTTTAAATATTTATAAACATGAATGAGGTCTCCCCTCAGTCTCCTCTTCTGCAAACTAAAGAGCCCCAGCTCCCTCAGCCGCTCCTCATAAGGGAGATGCTCCACTCCCTCCATCATCTTTGTAGCCCTACGCTGGACTCTCTCCAGCAGTTCCTGTCCTTCTTGAACTGAGGGGCCCAGAACTGGATGCAATATTCCAGATGTGGTCTCACCAGGGCGGAGTAGAGGGGGTCCCTCTTAGGAGTCCCCGCCGGGGGCGGGCGTATTCTCAGCTGCGGACCCCCACCCACCGCCGTGATGCCCGCGGCCTCTTTAAGAGACGGGGCCTTTGCTAAGTCCCGCCCCCTCCACCGGTGGGCGGGACGCGGTAGCAGCGGAGGGCGGGGCGTTGAGGACTGCAGCGGCCAATGAGGAGCGCGGGGCGGGCCGGCGGGAGG
>NW_010186487.1:13353-16102 GCF_000695765.1 Mesitornis unicolor | reverse complement strand
CCACTTGTGACTGGTTGCCAACTGGATTTGGTATGTTTGATATCTAATCCTTTTTTGCTTTTTGAGATTATAAAAGTTGAAAAACATTTCTGCTGTTTATGCTTGAACTTCTTACTCAAGTTTCTGCACCGGCAGGTGGCTGCAACCTGCCCGTATCCAAGGAAATGGGACTGCGGTTCTCCTATCAGATGTCTCGCTCTGGTCTGAGGTCATTGGTCCCTGCACACTCCCACTACAAAGATTAACAAGTTCACTAAAATAGCTCCAGCTGAAACACAAAGCTTCCAGTGGGCAACTGTTTCACCGCTTTCTGGACAGAAGGCAGAAAGAGTTCAAACCTCTCTTGCATCTTATTTACAAGCTCGTAACAGACATGCCATCAAGAGAACTTGTTCAATCAACAGAAAATCCCAGTGAACTCAACTCTCCATTACCTGCAAGTTAAGTAACAGCACATTGCAATTCTCTGAAAGCCTAACCACAACCAAAATGTGACACTGTACTGCCCAGTTACCAGTAGCTATGAAAGAAAAACAAACAAACAAACAAACCACACAACAAATAAAAACCACAAAAACAAACTGAGGGTAGTCAATTATTTGTTCCCTGTAAACATAAATTCCTTACTGCTTCAGCTTGTTAAACACATCTGAAATTCTGTGAACCGTATGGACTTGAAAATGTTTACTGCTTTCATTAATTTTCACTTAATCAGTTCAGAATACTCAAGAATACGTCATCTTCTGAAGACTCAGAGGAAACAGAAACATTAAAATACTAAGATTTCAGGAGCAACTCCTGAAATAAGCACATTGATACTCTAAAGCTGGGAAGGAATTAAATGTTCTCAGGATATCCCCACTGTAATACTTCCGAATTCCAGGAAAGAGAAAAATTCTTAAATGACAGCTAACACCCAATCTTGTAGACAGAGCTAACAAATTTGTTAGGTGTTTGAAAGCACTTTTCCTACATTACCAGAGAGATGCAACTTGATTGAAAACTGCAGAACATATGAACAAGTTTCTATCGTGAAATAAGGAAGATTACAAAAGAAACTCTTGATGAGATTCTGAATTGATTTACATTTGTTAAATTTTGTCTCTTTTTCACCACATGTAGACCTGATTTCACATCGTATTAGCATTTACACACAGAATAGGCGTAAAACCGCTCTGTACACCAGGGAAGCATTAGATGCATCCTGGTATAATTTAAATGCAAAATGGCATGGAATGAACATGTATCAAGCATCCTTTTCAATGCCTTGATCTTAAATGGCTTCTGAAAGAAGTATTCACCAAACAGTTTACAAAGAATCAGGCTCAGTCATGAAAAATCATAGCAGAAGTTTTCTGTTGTAACAAACTGCTAATAACCATAAGAAGCAATACATATATATAGCAATATATATTGAACCCAAATGGTGAAATATGAATTTGTGTTGACTTGTAAGTTATCTGCTCTGCAATTACTCTGTTCAGTTTTTACATCATCTACACGTTTCACAATCGATTACAAGCAACAGAAATTCTAATTTACTGTACTTTGACTTTAACACATTCTGACCTTCTATGCAAATTAAATAATATTGAAGTCATATTTTCAAAATAAGTGGAATTCTGTCTGTAAGAAGAATTCCGCATTTTCAGTTGTTTTTTTGCGATTCCCCTTTTTGAGATGAATATTTTAACTGTCTATTTTTATTGTAGTTCATACCTTTCAACCATAACTGCTCAAAGTATAAATCACTACTTCATGTATCCACAGTTGCTCTTGTATTGCATGGTCAGCCAAATCTTCCTCTATAACAACACCCACTAACTCTAAATAATCTGGGAGGAAAATAAAAGCGGGTATAGTAATGTATTTTACCCAATGCCACTATGCAGATACTTAGTTCCTCCCACCTCTCAATTCAATGAAATAGGCTATTTCATGCTAAAGACACTTTGTTTAGTAGAAAGAGAAAAATACCTTGATGTGTAGATATATCTTAAAAATTCTGAAGGGAAGCTGTTTTTTGTAAAAAGAAAAAAGATCACAATAGTGCTGATGAATTTCCTAATCATTATTGGAGAATGACAGCTGTAAAAGTTGCTAGGACTGCTGATATGCAGAAATGAAAACAAGAGGCTGTGGAAGATGGGAAAAGAGAAAAAAGGCAGAAAAATGTGAGATCGAGAAGGAAGAAGGAAAAAAATTAAAGGGAAGGCAGAAGAAAAGTAAGAGAAAGGCTGCCAGCAGGATGCATTATGCAGAGAAGGGAATATGTAAATATCATGTCTTTGGGAAGAGTTCTACAATGTACATACTGTTATGGGACAACTGCAATAGTATCCCACATTGATAATATTCAGGTTTGTTTCATTTTAGTAAAAGTGAATTAAAAACACCAGCAACATGCTTGTATTATTTAAGGGCTTCTTTCAGCTCCTTCTTGCCATGTTCCCTAAAGACCAAATACAGGATAAATTAAATCTTCTGAAGAATATTTCAAGTTCTGAAGCATGCTGTCATCTATGTCCAGTGGGAATTAGACTTCATTAGCAGACCCAGAGGGCATGCTGCAAGGCAATTCCATTTTTACAGTCTGCTACACAGAGTGGAGACTTGATCAAGGTGAGATCAGCATATGGGAAAACAGGTTAATGTTGCTGAATGGCTGAGTTCTGTCTGCCCCTGTAATTTGTTTCACTGATAATGAAGATCTGGAAAACAGTTTTGTGTAAGTGAATCACAGACACTC
>NW_010186487.1:5508-13322 GCF_000695765.1 Mesitornis unicolor | reverse complement strand
GCTGAAACATCTCTATAGGCCTGAACAGGATATTTTGTGAAACTTCCAAAAAATTACTAGAATGTGCAAGCCATGAATCAGAAATTATACGAAAGTACAGAACGGTAGACAGATGAAAAATGAAAATACAGGTTCTATCAAATTATCAAATTGTTTTATTCTTTATCAATGAGATCAACTCCTACAGAGTAAGACAAGTCTTTAGTGCAACCTATGTGGATAACATTAGCAATTGAGTAGCTGTTCATCAGCTATTTGCATTAAAAAGATCACTATTTTCAATCAACTACCAACGCACAGAAAACTTTTACACTCAAAAAGACAGATCTGTGGTGCTCAGAACAGCAGGTGTTACTATAGTATTACATTCAAAATGGAAGAGTTATCAATATTGTATGCTGTGCGCTGATCACTTGCATCCACTTCACTAAAAGTAAATGAAGTTAGAGTTTCCAAGGAGAACATCCAATTTATCCCACCAGCATGAAAAGAGGTAGTCATATGATGATAAAGCATTAGAGTGCATGCACATGTACACAGGTTGGGCTTGCAAATGCAAGGCAGCAGCCTTCCCTTAGAGATGTTTTTGAGCACACTGGCCTCATGTGCTAGTTTTAAAAAATGCTGCTTTGATTTATACAGGACCACCACACCCCAGGCTTAAGAATCTATCAATTGCATGTTTACATCTTCACAAAGATAGCAAAAGGCCAGAGGAAGTTTTGGTTCTTTCTTCTTTACATACACCTCTATAAATCTGGATATCTAAGTATTAGTTTCTCAGAGCAACTCCCATTTAATATTTGTATTATGTAGAGAACTACATCCAGCAAACTAGCCAAAATCTTTGGTTGGTTATTGCTAATAGTACAAAGATTTGACTATTAGGAGTTTCTTCCTCCATTTGACCATGATGCTTAAAATGCATTGGCAACACTTATTTTCATTCTAACTTTAAACTGAGTTGCAGGTTCATAACAAGTATTACTCTTTTGTTTCAAAGGAGCGCTTACAGAATTAGCTGAATTACGTGGCTGGTATCCAAAATCCTGAACAGTCCTCCTCAACCACTGCCCAATTGCAAAGGTGCCTACATTTCTCAAACTGTATCTCCAGCCATCTAAAACTCCATTCTTTCAGATGTCAAGAGTCAAATACTGAGCAGTACTATAAAGCCTAACATTTATTTTGATGTTGCTCTTAAATAATTTAGACCTTGTAATGTAACGGAGCACAGACAAAGTTTCTGACAATCAGATTTCAAAAGAAATCTCTATTCACTGGCCAAAATACATACAATATTAAAAACAGATTTGACAGAAGCTAATCAATGACAACTTTTGCTAACCATTTGTTTTACAGAATATTTTACTCACTTTTCATTTAATTTGTGCCTGCTCAAGTGATTTAATCAGGTGAAGAGATTTATTTAATGAGGCAAAAAGGAAATTTAATATTCATGTTTAAACTTCAATTTACAGAGAAAAGAAAAAGTATGTTTTCAATATTGTAATGTTTAGAGAGAAGACTCTGCAACCAGCCCAGATCAGAAAAAAGGAAACGCTATCCAGAAAAAAAAGTTTAAATCACAGTGAGAAAAGGTTTAGGAAAAAATATGATTGCATTTCTTAAAGCTGTGCTCCTACCCTGAAAATGAATAAAAGAACAACACTGAGATACACTGTTTATTGTGTCTAATAAGCTTCAAGCTGCTTTAAGAACAGAGCAACCTGACAGTCCCACAAAATACCCCTGGATTTTGGAAGCTGAAATATCTTTGATCAAGTTCATGTTTCATCATCACCAGCGAGCAAAACACAGTCCACTCTGATGGCTATATTATGCTCCCTAGGTCCTTCTGTGTTTTATGTTGTTTATTAAAACTGAATGTCTTATTAAGTCACCAAATAGTAAGCAATTAGCCAGAGACAATATGAAGAAAAATGGAGAAACACACTCTTTAATATATATGTCAAAGCTTTAGGTAGACATATTATGACTCTTGGGACATTGCTTTGAAAAATTTAATTATTATTCATAAGTCTACATTCACACGTTTCTTTCTAGAATTGAGATCATTCAAAGGTCACTTTTGAAATCATCATGGAGCATATCTCTCATTACAGTCTGTGACACAAGTCATGCTTCCCCAGTAAACCTGGGGAAAAGAAAATATACCCCAAAGAACAGCAAGGTAATAAAATCTGACAATCTGACAATAAGAAAAAAAATTATCATAAAAAAATCTAATAATGGCTCCTAGCACTTTTTTAATCACAGCTACTGAACTGTTGCATCCTGAGGAACATGGCTTGTTTTAATTATTTATTGGGAGTTGATGGTTTATTTGGAAGAAAATGCAATTATATCCTGACACTTTAATCACTATCAGTTTGTTTTGTTCCCCTGCTACTGCTAAGAGGAAGGTTACCTTCCTATGGAAATTCTGACATTTCTATAATTGGTTTTGCAACTCTTCCAAGAGACTGAAAGTATTCATATTATTAAATTTGTGCAAAAATTGAAGTTAAGATGTTATGAAGATTGATGGCTAATAACACCAATAAACTGAACCTCAAATAGATTAAATTTCTTTTCTCCTTTCCCGTTAAATACATGCTATACATCGTCTTTGGGAAAGAAAATCTCCACTGACGTCAAAGATGGAAATCAAGCACAGCCCCTTAACAGATCCATTCAAATAGCTCCAACATCCAGGAAAAAAAAAACGTTTAAGAAAAGAAATTTCTGAAAGACTAGCAAATCAAAGGCTCGTAGGATGGATAAGTACTCTGCTCCACTGAAATTGAAGGGAATTTTAGGACCAGATCACAACAACGTTGTGTAGTCTGACTTCAGCTCCCATACAACTGCACTTTAGTCCATCCGTTGTACCACCCAGGGGCTTAAATGCACATTAAGTTATCCTGCAAGTGAAAGGCAATCCTGGTTATCAGGTCACTCCTAAGTGACCGTTAACGTGGCCTGGCCATCACTGAGCCGAAGTTTCACATCACAATTTTCAGCAGGGCTGGTGCTCTGGCTTAGAGCTGAATGAGTGATTACACAGCTAGTGCCCAGCACAGAGCAAGCTCAGGTCTCTCCAAACCTGGAGTAGGTCCCTTCCACACACACTGAAGAGCACAGAAAGCTTGAAGAGGCACATGAAGCGCCGGGCACCTAGACATCACACCCAAGAACAGAGACAAACACATGTTTTCCCCCGTCTCTCACCATAGTTTGTATATATCAAGTAAATGTTAAAACACCTAACTGCTTATCTCTACCAGACTCATGCTATGTAGCATTAAAGGCTTACCTGTGTCAACCAACAAGGTAAAAAGTAATCCGAGGTTACAGGAAATTGGATGATCCAGATGCTCAAACAAAGTCTAGCTTCCTAAAAGCAAACAGTGTTTGGACAGTCAATAGTTATGTCAAATACAGCAAAATGGAGAGTGATTTTAAGTTCTCTATGTAGGATTTGGAGATAACAGAGGAAAACACACATTGGTGAATCTGTCAACAACAGAGCTCCCCATGCCAACCCAAACAGTATGAACTGTTCAGAAAGAACTGACTTAAAATACACCTGTCTAATATTAAAGTGGCAATAGGTAATTTGAAGAGAAAGATGTACTTGACCAAATTATCCCCCACGGCTCATAACTACCTCACTTTGTCCCCTTAGAGTTTATCGTTGTTGTAGAAGACATTTATTTTTATTTTCCCTTCTGCTGCCAAAGCACACCAAGGTTAATGCAGTTACTCAGCACTTCTGATGCAGCCAGGAGAATTTCTGACTTTAAAACATACACATTTTAACAAAGCAAGTATCAAACTACTTAAGGAAATAGCGGCAAGAATTGTTTTTAAAGTGTCACAGTTAGCAAATGTAGAATGACAACTCTGCTCTTTGCTTCCTGTAAGTGCAAAAACTAACAAGGTGCTGAGCATCTGCAGAATCCAAGTAGATTCAGTCACAGAATTAGACAGTGCCCCACAAAAAGCCATCAACAATTTCTTGAAGCAGGTTCTCACTGGTCTATGGGCCATTTTATTGGAAAAAAAGGACCTCCTAAGGTTGCCGTGTTACAAACTGCTTATCTGTTTTCTCTGGGTCGCATTTGAGACCTGAACCACAGGAACCTTTGGCATTCAGTTCCTATACTGCAGGACTCTTCTGGGGGGAGAGAGGGGAGGGGAGGAAAGAAAAACAAAACGAAACAAAAAAACACACACCAAAAAAACCCCACCACACTCCAAAACACAACACACACAAAAACCAACCAAACAAAACAAAAAACACCAAACACCTCATCCAGCAAAAAACCAAACCCAAACCAAAAAAAAACCCAACCAAAAGGTAATTGACTCCTTTAGACAAACCTGGCATCTTTCATATTTTTCAATATTGAACGTACTCTGTGTCTACTTTTGGAAATTAATCCAAATGCACTGACATACACTTATTTGTCCACCAATCTACATGTCCATTCAGTTGCATACAGCCTGTTCAGGTGAACTACAGGAGCTCAAATTCCACTCAGTAATTTTTCAGTCTTCACACAAGTAAAATGCATCAGATTTCGTTAACATACACACTACAGACATTGTAAACATGCACAACTGGTAAGCTCCATCAATTACAAAGTTATTCTTAAAAGTAAGTTAGCCTAAGTTAGCTTTCCACTGAAGTTTAGAAAGTTCTTTCCTGTGAAGGGGAAAAAAAAAGGGGGGGAGAGGGGGGGAACCCAAGCAAAAAAACCCTCAAGCTTTTAGCCAAATCACAGCTACTCCTTGCACTTGAGAACAGGAGTTGAAATATACTGCAGGTCTTTATGGAAATCGCAGGGCAGGAGGAGCAAGAAATCAAATTGAGGGTTTTTGTATGGTTTTTTTTAATCTCACTTTAGTCACATAAGTCTTTTGCCATCAGACTTATCTAAATCCATTATGAGACTTGCTTTATCTTTTACCTTCATTTTCTTCATTCTAGCTTTCATTTTTGAAGATGACTTTATAATCTACTTTATTACTGCTCTTATTAGACAATACTATTGTATTCCCAGGTGCAGGTGATTTTTTACAATCTGCTTATAGTATTTCCAGGCCACCAGTTCCTGATGCAATACAGTGAGCTCAAAAGACAGACATACAGCATAATAAAAAAAATCCTGACATTGCAAAGACAGATATTTTCTAAAAATAATTATTGTACTATGCCTAGTGTAAACCAGTACATCTAATTCCAGCAAACATCGATACATACCTGTTTGCCTGAGTTAGACGAAAGATTCTCATATGAGCTAATTTCCTCTGTTTGCTAATGCACTAAAACATTAAAAATATTTAAGCTTATTCCCAGCTGAATAACTTGAAATATTTAGGCCATTCACCTGCATGCTATTCCTTAATTACATAGCTCTTGGTACTCCCACTGAAAGAGTATAAACTGAGAAGTAAACTGCTGAAATAGCACACACTCATGAATTCCAGTGAAAAGGTTTTCAAATCAGATTCAAGCTTTAATTTAAAACTCTAACTCAGATCAGAATAACAGGGGTAGACACAGGGATACACACTAAAAGAGGAAAAGCCAAATCTATATTCTACAATATGGCTCTGTTTACAGTGACGTGTGGTTTTGGTCTAAATATTCTCACACTATAAAATGGAGTATGCCATTAAGTTATGAATTTCACCAATGCTTTTTTTATATTCAGTACTTTCCAGTACATCATTAACATAGATTAACATAATGACAACATGATCAATTGGTTAACTGAATTCAAAGTGTAAGGATAGAAACTAAATGAAGTACCTGTAAAATATGAACAAGATGTTTATTTGTACACTTACTAATATTTTAGATGTCTACTACACCAGCAATGAGCTTCTGTGAACAACTGATCTATTCTAAAGACACAAAAAAGCTCAGATGAGAAAAATTTCCCGCTTCACTTTTTGCATCATTTTTTTAACACGACACCACTCAGATCTGTGAAGCTACACTATCATAAGCAAAAGAATAATCAAGATCCTGATCACCACCAGAAATGGAATACCATCAGAATCTTAAATCCAGCCATTAATCTCCTGAAATTTAAAGTTTGCTCCTGAACTCCTTGATCCAAAGCTATTCTTGTAACGTTTTTGGTGCAGTTCAAAGTCAAAGAAGGATAAGACCTATTTTCTAGATGTACTTCAAAGTTAACCCAAGCTGGTTGAAATCTCAAGAGATCAGTGCTTCTTTTGCTTTTCCCTTTTTAATGAGTATGATAATAATTTAAGTCCTTCATGTTTTACAGATTATTTCACTGCAGTTGTCAGCCATTTTTTTAAAATATTCTTCTCATACAGAATAAACCTTTTTTTACCTTCCTTGCATTCAACAGATCCAGAACATCTAAAGAGCACATGTTTTCACCTTGAATTTCCCTTCATATTAATGCATCTGTATTTTACTGTAAGAAACATCTGGGACAACTTCAGGCAGCTTTTCAAAAATATGGTAGTCCATATGGCAGAACAAATGCCAGGGGAGAAAAATAAATTCT
The DNA here is from genome assembly GCF_000695765.1 of Mesitornis unicolor. Taxonomy (NCBI): domain Eukaryota; kingdom Metazoa; phylum Chordata; class Aves; order Mesitornithiformes; family Mesitornithidae; genus Mesitornis; species Mesitornis unicolor. The sequence goes on along the minus strand of NW_010186487.1, from coordinate 6,762 downwards.
CTTGTTATTGCCATTTAGTTTCACTTGTAGTTAAATGAGAAAATAACAAAAGGTGCTTCTACAGCCAGCAGCCTGATTCGCTGATGTTGCGTGTCTCCAAGCCAGAAAACACAAGAGTAGCCCTCTTCTTGGCTTAATCATCTTATACAGATAAAGGGTTACAAAAATATTATTCTCGTAAAAGATAGGATGCACAACCAAGCCCAGTAATTACTATTACAAGCCATATTCTTTAAAAACTAAAATCTAAACTACATGATACACTGAATAAAAAGAAAACTACCATTAAGCCTTTATGTCACAAGAACATGCAGGTCTGGAATGCTATTTATGTATTTTGCAGTGAAGGAAGTGGGAAGAAGGGGAATTGCATCAAAAGTTGGAACTTCTCCCTTCCAAGAAAAATATAATAGCACATTTGTAAAAATACCTTAGCTCTAGAGAGTTCCCTGTAGGTCATGAACAAAGAGGAAAAGTGAAGGCAAGCTCTCCATTTTAGCAGCAAAAATTTTGTGTCTCCTTATTGACTGTCAAAACCTGATTAGGCAGTGAAATTTCATCTCCATCTCAAGTTTCACTCTTACTTGCTGTAAATATTTTTTTAAGCAAGTACTGGTTAAAAAATGTAATGTTACTCAGTTACTACACTTCTCAGAGTAGGCTTCTAAGACTTACTAGAATAGTATTTGTGCCATTGGTATAGCTGTGTCCCTCACTAGAGGCAACTGCACACATTATCATCTTTTAATGGAAGCAGAAGTTTTAATGTTTATGGTATTTTATGAAAGACATTTCATAGTTACAGAATGCAATCAGTAGACTTCTCTTCTTAAAAGGCTTTATAAACATTGTATATGTCTCAGAAGAAATTATGCTGTATGCTGTGTCACATTTTTATGTAACATTATGCTAACAACTGTTTAATATCCCTAAAAAAAAAATCCCTTCATATCCTCAAGCACCATTTAAAAGCTGAAAATTCCAACACTAAACTGTTTGGTACTTGAACTGTACAGATAAAGTAGCTGCTTTTTCAACAGATTCCAAAAAACGACATTTTGAACAAGATGAAAACATAAATCTTGATTGGATTGCTTCTATCGCTGACCTTTCAACCTTTCTGAACTTCTTTGTGGATTTATTAAAAGGTTTCTTTTTCCCCAGACTTCAACTACAGACTTAACAGGGTGTAGCATTAATTGAAGTTTTGGTGCACAACCTTCAGCTAGCCTGTCTGCCTGATTCATTTGTCAG
>NW_010186487.1:0-5488 GCF_000695765.1 Mesitornis unicolor | reverse complement strand
GCAAGCCCACCTGTTCAGGACTATCTGTAGGGCATAGGAAATCAAAGCATCAGGTCATGAATGAATCCTCTTCCTGCAAACAAATCTCTAAGGAAAAAGACTCCAAGTGCTGACGCAGTGTCATCGTTTAGGTAGTTGCTGTATCACCAGATGACTCCTCCCCGCTCAGGAAGGGGAATCAGGAAAAGGAAAGGAGACCCATGGGTTCAAATAGAAACAGATTTAATAAAATTATAATAATAAAACCCAGTATTAATAACAGCATTACAGTACACAGAGTTATACTCAGCCAATACAGTGGTCACAAGCTGTGAATGTCACAACAAGCAGGAGAGTAGGCCTTAGAAGTAGAACAACAGGCAAGACCCTTCTGGGGTGTCAGCTATCAAAGAAAGAGGGCCATACCCAGCAGCAAGCATAACATTTACAGTATGGAATAATTTTGTTGGCTAGCTTGGGATCAGCTGCCCTGGTTTTTTTGTTCCCCACAGTTTCTGCACCTGACAAACTCGAAACTGCTAAAGATCTTAATCACTACAGCAATCTACATACCAGAGCTGGCCAAAAACTAAAACAAGATGTGTTATCAACTTTTTTTCCCATGAAATTGAGTACTATAATCTTGTCAGAAATGCAGCTTTCCTGAATAGAAAACTGATTTATAATTCTGTCCCAGTGGAATCAGGACACCCAGTACCAGTGGCTTTGCTTCAGGAAGGCAGCAGCTGATCTAGAAGAACTTTGGAACTACAGATTTGCTCCCAGCTGGATTTAGCTTTCCCCTTTTCAAATTCCTCCCTCTATATTTCACAGGCTTATCAAGGCATGACTGACCAAGCTCACCCTTCCAATTAACCCTACTAGAGACTAAAAGACAGGCCCACATCCAGCTGCCCAAAATACAAAGATAACTGAAAGCAAATTCGAAACAACAAACTAAAAGGCCCTGCACCATGATAGCAGGCTGCTCCGCGCTGCCGTCTGTGAGCAACATAGAGTCCAGAGTGTTGTTCAAAAGGCAGTGGGGGCCAGCTGAAAATCAACTCTGTTTCCTCACAATTTAAGTACAGGTCATCCTCAAGAAACCAGTATGAAAAGTCATGGTAAGCATCTAATCAAGCCAGAAATTGCTTCCCTGGTGTCAGCTCAGATGGAAGAAGGAACCTGCATGTCATAACCCCAAACAGCTAACTGGAGTTATATTTCTGCATGATGGCAACTTACAGTAATACGCAAACAGAACAGCATGGGTCCAAAAATTTTGCCCTGTAGGATTTCTCAGAGGACACAGAAGAAAATCTCATCTGTAAAATTATGTTTACTGCATGAAATAAAGTTAGTATAAGATACTTCATGCATCCCCCAGATATTTAAAAGGGAGCAACTTTGCTGAAGAAATGAAAGAAAACCAATTGTAGTGAAGGAGATTTTATAAACTAACATTTACCCATGAATCATTAACATATTCAAGACACACTCAGCTCTGGGAATGTCTGAATCTCAAATGAAACAATTTTAAGTAATACTGTTCAATGTACTGTAACAGTCAAAAAGGTAGTACATTGCTATTTTACATTAAAAAGGGAAGAGGATAAAGTGAAAGATAGTATAAAGTCACATAAATCAAAATTATACTCAAGTGGTATATTGTGTTCACTTCAAGATTCTTCATTTCAAAAGGAACAGATGATAGCTGATTAATTCAGAGACAGGTGATAGATATGATTAGAAGTGCTCAGTCTCTATACTCAAGTGATAGGGCAAGGAAGACATTCTTATTGAAATATAATAAACAGACAAAATAAAATCTATTAATTTCTATTCAGTTCTTCTTGCAAAAGGTGATCAGTCAGACAAGTAAAAAAAGGTGTCATGGTTTAGGCCCAGTGCGTAACTGAGCAGCACAATGTCCAAAAAAAGGGGCTAGTCAAAATAAGGACTGAGGGTTTCTCACGACTTGAAAAGGTCACGGGCAAAAGACACTCATCATAAGGAGGAAAATTCCCCCCACCTGTCACGGAATCGCACCAGAATGGCTACACGCACACAAATAAGGAACTCAAACAAGCTTTTAATCTGCAACTTAAATTACGCAGACAAAGCTTCATTCACCAAAACAACATTCCACCGACAATCAACAAATACAGGTTCGGTATGCTGGTTGGGAATATTACCAAACACAGCTGAGGTAAGAATTCTTAAGTTTTTGGCCAAACGATCCAAAATGTGCACTCACTCACTCACCTAAAAAGGGAGGGCTCTCAATCTCGAGAAGTTACCTTAAGTGGCGTCCCAACTCAAGGGGAGACTCCCTGACTGCAGACCCGCTGCTCTGAGGAGGACCGACTCAAATGAGTCCTCGGACAGGGCCCCATTTATACCCTGGTCAAATCTGATCTGTGGTCAATACATGGTCATGTCAGCCCCCTATTGGCTGAGGACCCCAACTTTCCTCCCTTTGACCTCAACTGTGTGGACCAGAAACTTTAGCATTGTCTTTGCTGGGTCTTTCTCAGGTCTTCAGTAGGGTGGGTGCATCTGCTACACCACCCCTCCCTTCTTTCGGGGCTCAGCTTTTGTTCCCGGTTTCTTCACCTCCCCCCCATTTGCCCTGAGGTGCAGATGGATGGGAGCGGGGGTTGCAGTTGGTTTCACACCATCTGCTCCTCAGGGGTAGGCAGGACTCCATCCAGCCTCTCTGTCTCTCTACTTCCACGTGGCACCCATATCCACAGGAGAAAAGTCCAATATGGGTCTGCTCACAGCTGCAGTTTCCCTCACACACAAAACGGCTTCAGGCCAAGTCCACAAAGCTCCAATCTGGGTCTGCCTAGGGTCACAGTTTCCTCACACACAAACTGCTCCAGCACACACTGCCTAGAGTCACGACTTCTTCAGGGGGCAGCCACCTGCTCATTTGGCCCTGCCCCACTGGTGAACTCTACGGACTGCAGGCCAGTCCACCTGGCTCTCACCACGGGTTGCAAAAGGAGGACCTGGGCTCTGCATCCTCCTCCTCCCCCCTTCTCCTTTCTGTCCTTCAACAAACCTTGGTGTTATTCAAAGTTGTTCTCCTCAGGCTCCACTCCTTTCTCCACTGCAGGTCTCTTCTGATGGTTCTGAAGAGTTCCCAGCTCTCTCTTTCAGGATGGAGCTGCAGGGAGGCTTAAGCTTAAGTTGGGGTTCTTCCCTACATAGGGCAATCAACCGGTGAAATTCATTGCTACAAGATTACGACCTAAATGACAATAGCAGAATAAATAAATGGTCAGAATAGATTTTTTTAATCAGTCAGGAATAATGACAAACAGAAAGCAACTAGCTAATAGTGAGGTCAGCCATGTCAGTTCATGAGTTAGGGAAGAAAGTTTTTTCTGTCTCTTCAAGGAATGTTTTTGAACGTTCTTTACATTTTTGTTTTTCTTTCTCTCTCATCTCCCTTTTAAGTCAGTATTTGAAGAGAACACATTCAAACACTTAAGTTTCAATTATGAAGCTCAAACATGATAAAGGATGTTCTTAAGTCTATTGCCTTCTCAAACACTTTTTTTATACATATAAAATATGTATACACAAAAATATATATATACACACACACTAGATTTAGTGGTTACAGACTTACCACCTGCTTTCACTAACATTAAGTCTGGGGAGGGAGGGACAGTATCTTATTATGCAGAGCATTTAATTTACCACACAACTATAATTTTACAGTGAGCAATACATATAAAGGAGAAGCATACTTGCCATAAACACACTCTTCTTGCACATATCTCTTTTTCCCTCAGGGATAATAATTTCTTTAAAGCAGAGATCCATCCCTAGATAGAAGCCATTCTATTACAAAATAGAATTTAAACCAATGAAGCTGAATTTTTAAAACAGAGAAAGCTAGATTGCACTTTTACTAAAGATAAGATTTCATTTACACCTATTCAGCTGTTTAATCTTGAATACATCTTGCTCTCTTCAGAAGAGCGTGCTCCACTTCAACATTCACTACAACCTATTATCAAATTATGTCTTTTTTTCAGTTCAACTGTATTTCAATTGGAAGTGATTATATACATTTTCCTTTTTTTTTCCCGTTTTTTTTTTGATGGGTTATTATTTCCCTAGATTCCCCAATAAAATCAGTCTTCCTTTTAAACTGGGAATTATCTCTGCTTCCCAGAGAGGGCAGAATACTCAGCCTGTAATGAACGTTATATGAACTACATAGAATAAAACCATACTATTTGGAGCAGCAGCTCCTCAAAAACCAGTTTGCACTCAGCACAGCACTCCTTGAGAACTACCTCACCCTGCATCAGTACACCCACACACCCTTCCCAGCCAACACCCAGCAGCAGAAGCAATGGCTCTGTGCCTGGCTGAGGCAGCACAGGATGCTGTGGTCAGGTATGGGCGAAAACTGGACCATGCTGACATGAGACAAAAGTTACCAGTGAATAAACAACAAAAAAGACACATGCAAGCCAACATAGAACACACTAGAACCACACATGTATTTTCTCAGCTTTCCCATCTACTAGGCTACAAACTTGGGCTTCTTCTTGAAGACAACTAATGATGTCATAGCAGATGGGCAGCCAGCCACAGCTCACATGTAACATTAAGACAATGTTTTTAAGCCACTACTTTTTAAGACACAAGCCCAACCAAGGACATGACGGTCATTCATTATTTTCAAACAAGTAACTTTGCATATGATCAACACAATCAGAGTTCCCTCTTTTCCTTTCCCAAAATTTTACCATAACTTCAGTCATTTGTATTTAGAGACTTTTCCAATAAGAAATTAGGGGGTTTTCCCATTTCATTGTGAAGTATGAAATAGCAGAGGGCTAGGCTTCAAGACACTTGACTAGAAATGGAGTCTGTTATGATATACAATTGATAAGTACATTTTGAGCCCTATCAATTACCATTTTCCATCCATTTAATATGCTCTAGCTGACTGTACGCTTGCTTGTTTTCTTAGCTGAAATGCCAGATGGTAGCAAGTTAAATGCTCTAAATAGTTCCATTGCATTAATAACACAACCGTTATAAACCAAACATTATCTCATCAGAAGAGATAAAGTGATTTTAAGAAAAATCTATTGTCTATATATTGTCATATTGTCATGCATGCCAATCGGCATTAATTATCTTATAACTTCTTTTCATTTTAATTTTGTATTAATTGAGTCTTATATCAAGCTCTTCATTATCTTGCCTGGATTAATATTGGTCTGACAAGCCTATAATTATCCTGGTCATTTAATTTATCCATATTAAATACAGCACAGCATTATCTTATTTGCAATTCTCTGAAACCTACCTTGTATTCTGAGACTTTTTGAAAATCAAAATTCTATTATTTCCTTCCTACTGTATATTGAATTGTCTGGTAAGTATTCACAATTCAATTTGTAAGTAAATTTCTTTATTTTTAAATATATATAAATATATATATAAAGCCCCACATACACCTTAATAATTT
>NW_010186486.1:14516-46767 GCF_000695765.1 Mesitornis unicolor | reverse complement strand
GGCCCCGCTCCTATTTATGTAATTTATTTGACTCTTCGGGAGACTTTCGGAAACCTCGTCTGGGTGGAAATGATGCTACTATCATGCAGCTTAAAAGGATTGTTCAATCTGATTTTCGGCTGATGTGCCAGCACGTTTACTTCTTTTACGTCCTTGCCCCAAGTTATCGTTATCCTTGCAACATCAGCACTGTTAATTGTTTGCCCAGAGCACGTTTTTATTAACTCTTTTAACTATATTTTTTTGTACTTAAGGAAAATAAATTTATATACAGCTGTTTCTGTCATTTTTCTTGGCCACCTGGCCTTTTAGAGAGACTAATCTAAAGTTAAATCAGTCATGCCCTAAGGTGGAGTAAAGCAAACGCAGATTCTCTGTGACACTTTCTTTCACCGTGACATTGGCTTTGAAACGGTTTCCAGAAGTTTGTTCCCATGTGTGGCTGTATTCCTGTAGCATAGGTGAATGGCTTGACCTGTTTTGCTGTCTGTCTCTTGGAGTACAGAACTTGTGACTGTACTTACCTGTGGTTTTTGTAGGTTTTTTTTCTTGTTTTTAAGTGCCAACTGGAATTTGCAATTGTCATTAATGCATTGGGGAAAACCTCCTCCCCGAAACTATAGTCTCTGTAACTGAAGAAGCTAAATTTGAGATACTATATTTGAAGTGTGCCAGGAATCCCATTGGATTTGAAGACATGTAGACATGACGGTGATTCTACTGTACATAGTGAATCCTGTTTGAACAAAATTATTCACAAATAGCATTGGTACTTTTTACAAATTGGTACTAATTTACAAATTATTTTACTTTTTGCTGCCTACTTTCAAGTAGATTTAGGCCATTTTGTGTCATGGGGCTTTTATCAGTAAGGAGAAAAAACACAAATTAGCCCAAATGCTCATCTCAATTGCTTTCAATCAACTGCAAATATCAATTAGCCATTCAAACAGAAGGATTTTTTAGCACGTTCAGCTTTACTGCTCTGTTACATTTCTGCCAGTGCAAGAGTACAAGTGCATCTCATTCTCATTGTAATGCTGTCAGGTAAGCTTAAAGCTAACAACACTTATGATGTCTCCCATTTGGAACTTAAAATAATTGTACTAGAGAATTTCAAGTATTTTAGTTAGCAAATGACAGTTCAAAAGTTATATCAGTGACATTCATAAGTATTTTTAGGTGAGTGTACTTTTTCTTGCAGTAGATTCTTAGACTGTTGAGTTGTGCATGAAGAAATCCATCAAAAATTCCATCTGTGTAATCCATGCTTGGTTTTTATAAAAGCTATATGATAATGACCATTTTCTGAACACCTGTTAGAGACACAGAGCCAGCTGCATTATTTTCAAATGAATAGTCTAGTAGAAACATACTTAGGCAGGTAGTGTTTTATTTATTAATTCATAAAGTGTTATTTTGTTTAGGTGAGAAGAAACCCTGATTATATCCACTAACCTCAGTGACATTTTTTAGCTGCCTGTAAATGTAATATTGAAAAAGTTCACTTGAAATCGTGATTGCCTGAAGACTGAGGAACAAACATTTTTTGAGATAATAGTGCAGGACAACACAACGATTTGGGGCTGTGGAATAATGGTTCAATTCCCATCTCTGGAATGATGGAAATGTTAGGAATGTCTGTTACTTTGCTTCTGTCTTTTCTGTACCTTTTCTTTTGCTACAGTCTCCTTCTACTGTACTCTTTGCCTCATTTATGTTCCTTTTTTTGCTCACATTAGCATTTTTCCTTTTCCATAACAGCCTAAACACTCCTACCTGGTTTGTATATGCTCTTTCCATTCTCAGCATACCAAGCTCTTTCCTTTTGTCTGAAATCTACCCATATTCTGTCCCTTTCCTTAATTGGTTTGCTTTTTAAAACCTTTTTTTCTTTCCTACTCGTATTTCCCCACTCTATCCTTATCCCTGCTACTCAGTGTCTCCTGATTCTGTTCCTGCCAAAACTATGCTCCTTTTCCTACCTCATTACATCCCCTCATCTTTCCTTTTCTCTCTCCTCCCAGTGTTTATACCAGCTTAGTTAGCACCATCTTTATGAGCTGCTGCTTCTGCCTTCCTGCTTCACTTTTCATGGTCCAGTGCTCCTCATGCTTTTTAGAGTTTATATAGTTTCTATTTAAGAGTTTCAACTTTAGAACTTGGGCAGCTTTTCAGAGAGGACAATGGTAGTCACACCTCTGACACTGAGGCAATGCCTATCTCAGGCTAAATATTAAAACCATACTACAAAAGGCTCCTAAGATTGCTTTAATGCAGTTGAAAGAACATATTTTATTTAGTCTTATTTTCAGAAATATCTGATCAGTTTTAGCTGAAACTTCTGTATGCTGCTAGAGCCAGCTTTCTAGGGTGAAAAATTTGTGGTCTAAATGTGTCACAAAAGCTATAGAAAACTGATTTCAGGTTCTTGAAATGGAAAGTCTGAAATTACATTAGTTGCATCACTATTTGTACCACATTCAACATGATCTAAGTATAATACTCAGGCATTTGGGTTATGTATCTAATTTAACTGCTGTATTGGTTCAAGCATAAGACAAACATTTTTCAAAAAAATCCTATGGAGGAATAATCTAATTTGTCCTATATTCCCAGACTACACTGAGCACTTTATCAGTTATGTGTAGTGTGGTTAACAGCTTCCCTTGCCTGCTGTGGGTACCAAGGTGGTTTGTGTGGCTGCCTGGCTCCTCTTTGGGTGGCTGGGGCTTGCCTGTACAGCGCCTGCTTTGACACCGGTGCCAAGTGTGGGCGGTGCAGACTGAAGTGCAATTCCTCACCCTGATTCATTGTTGGTTTTCTGGAGCTGCTTTCCTGCGTGAGGAGTTTATGGGCTGGTAAGTGTTGTACCCGTCCATCTCTGATGGCTTTGGCTGTCCTGATCAACTCAGGCTATCAGAGCACATTTCTGGAACTCTTAAGGGACTGCGTTTTCTTCTGTCATGATAAATCAAGGGTCATCATACAGCCAAGGCCACCAGTATGGTAAGCTGGAAATCAGGGTGAGAATGCTCTTAAATATTTTAATAATTAATTTTATTTAATTTTAATGGTCTTTTTATATTTTTATTTTTTTATTTTACTTGTTTATTTTATATTTTAATTTTTTCTTAGATCTGCTCTACAGAGACCACATTGGTTTGATTTAGTTCCCATGTTACTAGTGTGAGGGTGATATTCCCTTTGCAGATATTTTTAAAACTATTGATTAACTTATTGAAATTCTTATTGTTTCTTACACGAATATCCATTTTCAGACAAGAGAAATATATTAAGTGTTTTAGCAACCAATACATTTATGTCCATATCTGGAGTGATGCCTGCTTTATTATAAATTGATATATAGATTTTAAATTCTGGGTTACAGATTGCAGTATAAAGGAAAAGCCCAGGATAGCTAGTGGAGCAAAACCAATTTAACTACGGCAGCATAGTCCTAAATAAGGGCAAATTTATACTTCTTGTCAAGTAAATTATGAACTGGCATCTTGGCTTACCCCAATGATTTCAAAATATATTTAAGTAAATGGGTACATGATTGTGTAGAGACAGGCAATTTCTCACTGGATGTCTTACTGTCCATGGAAGACCTTGCAACTGAAAAGCAGGTAGCACATTGTGACATATTCTCATTACTTCTTTGATTTTTTGTATTTTTTGAGATTAAACGTAGTTCTAAGGTGTCTGCCTTAGATTTATTTAAAGCATGAATATAACTTACCTGTATCCCTACAATTTAAAAGTGCCACAGCTTTTAGAATATTAATTACATAAATGTCAAAATTTTGAGAAAAGAAAGTGAAACAGCCAAAGGTTGTGGTATCTATCACCTGACACAGACGAAACTGGAACACTAATCATGGTCTCATGAGTCCTTTAGTAAAAAAGGATCTCAAAATGAAGAGCACCAGGAAAAATACAGAACATTTTAAAGCACGGTAGAAATATCATTTGAAATACTAATAAATTTTAAACACTGATTGTCCAGAAACTCAATGCAGTTTCCAGAAATTTCACAATGAAATAAGTTTTAAGTTTCTGTTTCCAGTTGTTTTCAGACTATTTCAGAACACTTGTTATAGGGATGTGTTTCACCTATAGTGAAATAGTAACAAGGAAAGTAAAAATACTTGAGCTGCTGAGGCTCTTCTGTTATGGATATTTCCTCTCATTATTAAAGAATTCATTTATATATCATAGCTGTACTGTGATACAAAATAATTCCATATACCTGACATTGAAAAATGATGAAATATAGTTTTAGAAACAAAATTATTCCTTACAGTCAAATTTTACCTTGTAGTTGTTTAAAGCAGGTTTCTAGCATCTTCTGCAATTTTAATAAGCAACAGCATGGAGAAAATAAATTTCCATCCTTCTCCTTATCAGAGAGAAAACTCATTTCATGAAATTCTCCATGGAGATATCAGGGGAATATAGTTATTGTTCACATTGAGGGTGGCCACTCCGTTTACCCATAAAGAATATATTTAGGTACCAGTGAGTCTTGGGTTCTTTCCAAGGCATTGTGGAATTACTTTACGGTGTCTGATTTACTTTAAAGCTTCTTGTTATTGCCATTTAGAAACAAAATTTATCCTGCACACATCCTGTTTAAAACAAAAATTTGTCCCCTGTTGAACAAAGATAAAGGATATTAGAATATGTTTTTGTGGCTAAAGGTTGTGTTCAAATTAACTGGAAAAGTAAACCAGTATTTGGGAATCCATGGACTTGGATTGACTGATACAATACAAATCCTGGTTCCAAATGGAAATCCCCACAGGAGATGTGAAAAAGGCTGTTATTTTGTTGGCACAATTTGAATTGTTTGAAAAAATTATTGTACTCCTTTACCCTTTTCTTAGTGTCCTGCAAGAAGTCTCAGAGATACAGATGTATTTCATCCACGTGAGAAGCCTGATTTCCAATTACAGCACCTAACGCATTCCTTACCAACTTCCCAGCAAGTGTAGCATCACCTGTACTCTGTGTCATTAGTGTGGGGAATAGCTACCTCAATCCAGATGGGTTTGTTCTACTGAGTGGATTGACATATTCATGTAGGTAAGCTTATGTAGTCACGTATAGTCTCTTCACTATAGTCTGTTCTGTAGTCAATTACAGTCTGCTCTGGTTAGAAGATGTAGAAAAATAGGCTTTGACTTTCAAAACTCACAAAAATTTCATCGAGGTGAGTTTAATCTCAGGACAGACATTTTTCCAAACAGCCTGGCACCTAGTGAAACACTTTCTTTAGAAATTTGAGAGCCTTGACAAGATGGAAAATAAAAGATCTAAATAAAAATTTGCTTCAAGGAAATCAAGCTCAGAGCACCACTGCTAAAAGAAGAAAACACACAGTTTGAGAAACCTGTGTCAGAGCTGTGTCACCTTAAGTGGCAAATCTGCAGTTGAAGTCTCACAGATATTTTCATGGTGACAAAACCAGTAACACAGATCCAAGTTAAGTTTTTTCAGTTTTGCCATAGTGTTCATGGAACTGTAGCTGGAGCAACTTGTCTGCTTTGAGATTCTGTCAGAGCTGGAAGCTTTGTTGGTGACTTGTGGTGGACATGCCAGTGTCCTAATGCTTCAGGTGGCTTCTGAGTTGTAGTTTTCAGGACATCATTGTGACTAAACCATCAGGGAAGCAGCTAAGTGCCATTGAGGGCTTGGGTCTATGCCGGCCTTGCCTCTGTTTATAATCCCAGTATAGCAAAACTGCAGCACTTCACAACTTTCTCTAGGGTGACACTTGCTGTTACTAATTTGGCGTCAAAGGTTACTCCTCCTAAAAATGTGGAGTAGTCTTCACAATTCATCTGTGAAATCTTTTTCATAACAAGAAAAAAAATCAGATATGCACAATGGAACCTGAATAACTGCTTTCTCTCAATAAGCTTAACACTGAGAATGTGGTTAGGTTGATGCTGCCTGCCTTCAGGGGGAGTCTCGCCAGGGAATGTGACCTCTAGGTGGCTGGGAAATGATAAATAACACTTGATAACAATTTGCAGTGGCATAATATTAATTTCTATATTAAAAAAAATGCAATGTGTTGTATGTAAACTATGTTTAGAAGCAGAGAGCAAATCACTTGCTTATGTTTATAGATAAATCTCTAGTTTTAGCAGAATTTGAAAAATCTGATGTGACAGACAACCAAAACTATTCAGGGGAAACTGGACACGAATATTCTTGCATTCCTAACAACCTTAATGCTTCTGCCAGTCAGGATGAGCTATTTGGATTGACTCTGTATACATAAGGTAATCCAGAATGACTACTTATTGCTATCAAAATATACGTCCTGTTAATAGTTCAGTCAATACGCACTTACTGCTGTGGCAAAGCTGCCTACTGCAGTAACACACCACAGCATGTTCAGGCTTGTTCTGTTGCCTGACAACCTTGATATAATTGTGCTATTTCCTCTATTTGTGTAACAGTCTCTGGCTACAGCACACATCCTTGGGCAAGGGTTTTCATTTTACTGATCCCAAATGCCCTTCATATAGTTTGCTGTGTGCTGCTTTTAGTCTCCTTTGGTTGTCGTCTGCTTATGGCAAGTGTGACTGGCAGTACATCTAAGATTAGAATTTTCCCTTAAGTGAAACATTAAAAATTCCTGGGATTCCTCCTGCAGTGTGACCTATACCATTCCCAACCTCTGCAGCCTGGCAACTAAGCAGTCTCTTCTTTCTCAGGATAAAATTTGATTCCTTCACTGCTCTGTTTCCTGCATTACTCACTTTTCCATTCAGCACCTTCAGAAGTGTTGCCAGCTGCTCTTGGTAGTACAAGCGATCTATCTGCCTTTCATTTTGGTTTTCAGCTATCGTAACAAGATCATTGCTCATCTCTACCAGTGGTGTTGCCATTAATGACTCTTCTGTTTGGGTTAAAGTCTGAAACAAGATGATGATCTGCAACCACGATAAATACAGTTTCATGAAGCTGTTAGAGAACCTTTATAATTTACCAGATCTTTTTTCTGTCAATATGAACATTTTTGTGTTTTACTTAAGTTAGAGATCTGAAAGAAAAGCCGACAGACTTTTCACTATGATCTCCTATCACATGTTAAATTCCTGTTTCTTAGAAAGAAGCTTAACAAACTGACTTTATAGACAAATGCATATTGTAGTATGTACTAATCTTTTCAGATGCTTTTTCAGACTTTTGGTCTAATAATTAATCTTACAATATTCTATTCACTTTTATTCATGGTTTAGAGAAACTTCACATGTGTTAAGGACAAAATAATTGAACACTCAAAAAAGGAACAGTATTTTTAAACACTTTGTAGGTAGGTGACAGTAAGATTTTCTTTAACTTTGTCTTTGAATGTACACCAGCAATAAGTCCATAGCATATCCCTGAGTTTTGGAAAAGTTTGTAATCCTTCTTGTGTGCTATGTTCTTATCTGCAACCTGAGAAATATTCTCTCAAGGTTTTCAATGTATTCTTCATCAATGGATTTTGGGACACAAATACCTTCCAAATAATGCTGCACTTGCCTAAGCTTCAGATTCTGATGCCATTTGAGACATCCTAGGGATATTCAAGACAATAACACAAGACTGACAGAGATGACATAGGAACTGTTGAAGACCTGCATTCTTGTGGAATAGCACCTTGGTTGAGAGCAGGGTCTTGGTTGAAATACACGATCGCTCATGCAGTGTAAGTAACTTCTTTTGGAGCTGAATTTATCATAAACCTGAAGTGTTCTGAAGTTGACACCTGGGAGTGAATCGCAGTGTCAGAGCTAGATAAAAAAACCCAACATTCTGATGCTACCTCTTCAGTTGTCTCAAGTGCTCTGTGAAATGACTCCAGCTTGTAGATTGTCTGGAAATACTCCAAGCTTCCCTTTGTGCCAAGTGATGAATAACAATAACAGTGTTGTGACGTCCCATATAAACAAACCATGTCAACTTGACTCTTCATACTTCCTAAATTAGAACTACAGTAATATCCAGGAATTACAGATATTTTCCAATATCTGTAACCTCCATGAGTTCTCATGACTTACTTTAAAGTAAGAGAAACTAACTGATTTCCAAAGTTTACCTCTGTTATCCTTGATAACAGGAAGGTAAACAGTGTCAGTTTTAACTGTGACTGTCACAGCTTGGAAAGCTCATTTGTCAAACAAGTTTTCCCTCCTCTTACAGCATGAGCAAGGAGACCATGCTCTGAAACACGCCTCTGTATTTATAGCATCTTAAGTAAAAAGCACTGAGGAAGGACAACCAATGGAAAAAGTAACGGTAGTCAAGAACTGAGGGGGAAGAATTATTCAAGTGGGAAGGTAATTGGCATTTGTCTATACTAAGCCTTTAAATTAGAAGTTGTATACTACTAGCTATAGTAAAATTTTCAAAAGTGATAGCTACGCAATCTCAAATTTTCTAAAAAAAATGATCTTGGTACTGGTACTAAAATCTAAAAATCGGAGGTAACTTAGCAAGAGTAATCATGACATTCTGTTTTACAATCCTGAGGAAGATTTACTGCCATGTAAGAGGACAAACGGTGTTTTTCTCAAGGAAAGCCTGACCTGGAAGGCTGCAAATAATTTGGCCTAACTTTTAAAACCAGAAAGATATTAAAACAATTAACACTACATTACAAGTAGTGAGAAGATAAAGAAACTAAAAGAAAGCAAGCAGTTTTTTTCGAGAACAAATTTTGTTAACTCTGCACGATTTCCTACATGAGCAGAGTAAGTGATTGACTGTTTTAGGGAGAAATAGTAGATATAGCTTGATGATAATATAACTTTTTGGTGTTGCTATGTGTTACTTTCTCTTAAATTGAGGATAAGTGGTCCAGATTAAATCACAGTTAGGAATAGTTATCAGTGCCTTCACTTATGAATTGAAGAGTTATTTTAGATGGAATCCTT
Source organism: Mesitornis unicolor (assembly GCF_000695765.1). Lineage (NCBI taxonomy): Eukaryota > Metazoa > Chordata > Aves > Mesitornithiformes > Mesitornithidae > Mesitornis > Mesitornis unicolor. The sequence continues at coordinate 37,825 of NW_010186486.1, read as the reverse complement.
ATACAGGCCCACTTCTTCATTTTGTACTTCTAATAATGAGTCAGATGAATATAGACTATACTTAATAAAATTTCTGGATTTTATCAACCTAGGGAGGGCTGCAAGCATTATAAACAATAAAACTAGAATTTAAATTTATCCTGGTAGTTTGGAGAAATAGCCTGAGATCAACAATAATAAATTCAATTTAGAAAAGTACAATTAATAAATGCATAAATGTAAAGAAAAGAATAGCTGACTTTATGAAACCTGTTAAAAAAGAGAAGGGAGAGAATCCTAAGGCAACAGTGGTGTGTGAACCAAGCCACTTACCTAACAGAATAACTGAGGACTGTGAATGATTCAGTCAGATCAGTCTGAGCAGTTGCTCTTCATTAGTGAGGAGTTACTACATCTCAGCTGAGACATTCCTGGTCCCCTGTAGCATAAAATAAGATACATTACCTTAATCTCTTTCTTTTCTCATCACATTCCTAATGATCTGAGTCACCAAAGCTACTGTGAAAAAAAGGTAAAGTTCATCTTGGCAAGCATGTCACATGCGTGACACCCAAGAGTTAACTATTTCACTATACAAAGTAGCTATGAGACCTCAGGTGAGAGCTGCATTTATGTTTGCACAGCATGCTTGAAGAAAGAGATAGGCTAGGGTTGGGGACAGAGGTTTGAAAACATGAGTTGTGAGTAGAGATTGAAGGCTCAATGTCTACTTACAAATGAAAGGATGGTGATCAGCTCCTCTCCTTGGCCACAAGGCAAAATGATTTATCTCAATTTATTTACCCCCAGCATAAATAAAGTACCACTAAAAAGCACTTTAGTAATGTTTTCAATTCAAATGGATTTATGAAAGAAGTAAACAATTGCTTTCACAACATAAAGTATGGTAAGTGTGAACAAGCAGTATTTAAGAGATTGTCATAACATGCATTTTGATATTTTTCTTTATCAACAAAACAACATGAAGTTCTCAAAATATAACAGTATGACAGTAGAGCTACTCTTTTGTTTCTTGAGTTTGATCCCAGCAGTGAGGGAATGATACCATGCAGGAGAAAACGGAGCTGTGTGCAGCACCTAAATACCACGGGGAGTTCCTATCCATTGGCTCCTCACAGGCATTCCCTTCACCCAGCTGTATGGCAAATGACTCCACCACCTCCCTTCTCACTTCCTTCTCTAAATTAATCCCAGGTACTCAACCCCCTCAGACATCTTCCACATTTCACCCACCAGTGCCGTCATGTATGCCTCCTCATTCTGAGAACATCTGTACAGGCACTTACCTTTGGCAGTAGTAGAGAATGTACTGTGTCGTTCATGAGGTGATACATAATTTTGTGGAAATTAGTTTGTTAAATAGTTTACATAGCATCTCACAGGGAGCGCCACACGCTGCTGAATCACCATGATCTGTTCCTGCAACATAAGCTCCCTATGACTCAATTTTATAATAGTATTTTCGTTTTAATTAATATTTTTATATCAGTATTTTTATTAATATAGAGTTATGCATTCAGGACCACACCTTGTCCTTAGGGCGTACCTGAACTCACCAGTCTCTGTAATATGTGGTCAGAAAGCTACAGTTGCCTACTGTGTGTTTATTTCTGCAAATTAAAAATGAATATTTTTTTTAAAGCACAGGTCAGACTCTAAATTTACATTTGATTTGTACAGCAAGTGGGAATTTGTCCGAACAAAATTGGCTTGGATTTTACATTTTATTCATATAAAGTGACTACTTGTTTTAAGTTTTTCCTCTGCCTTGTGATAGAGGACAACCAGATGACAGCCCCACGCTAGGTACTGTATATTCAAACACAATATAAAGGTCCCCGTACCTCAGAAAGATTGCAATTAAGAGACCAGCTATAACAGATGACAGGAATATGCCTGTAGATGAAAGTCAGAGGTTTAAGTGAAGGGAGAATAATACTCAATTCATACCTAGTTAAGAGGAGTTATGATATTAAGAAACATTTAGGGAGCAAAACTAAGTATCACAAGAGTGCAGTTTTCTGCATCTATTACAGTGGAAAGGAGTGTGTATGTTTGCGTATAAAAATATTTAATTTTTCATATTCTTTCCACTGCAGCCTACCTGGAAAGTATATTGGATAATTACTTTTCATTATTTAGTGCCTATTAAATGAAGTACTTGTTACCTTTGTTAACTGACAGTCTTTAGTAGAGAATTCTTTGATAACAAAGTCCTAGCTGTTGAATAGAGAAGTGCATGTCCTTAGACTCAATGAATCATAGAATCATTTAGGTTGAAAAATACCTTTAAGATCATTGAGTCCAACCATTAACCTAGCACTGCCAAGTTCACCACTAAACCATGACCCTGAATGCTACATCTACTGTCTTTTAAATACCTCTAGGGATGGTGACTCCATCACTTCCCTGGGCAACCTGTTCCAATTTAAACCTCCCTGGCACACCTTCAGACCATTTCCTCTTGTCCTATCACTTGTTACCTGGGAGAAGAGACCAACATGCACCTCACTAAAACCTCATTCCAGGTCGTTGTAGAGAGCAAGAAGGTCTCCCCTCAGCCTCCTCTTCTCTGAACTGAACAATCCCACTTCCCTCAGGTGCTCCTTATAAGACTTGTTCTCTAGATCCTTGATCAGCTTTGTTGCCCTTCTCAGGACCCTCTCCAGTACCTTAATGTCCTTTTTGGAGGGAGAGACTCAAAGCTGAACACAGTGTTCAAGATGCAGCCTCACCAGTGCCAAGTACAGATGATCGATCACTTTCCTGGTCCTGCTGGCCACATTATTTCTTGTGGTTATATGACTGCTGCATTAACAGTTCTTTATAAAGAAAAATAATTACTGAATTGCAGGGAAAGCCCTGATTGTCCTAGAACTGTTTTCCACTGCTGAGAAAGCCTGTCCATTGTGGATGTTTTTCTTGACTCTATCCCTATGTGTCTGTGAATTTTACCATAGTCATGCCTAGTGAATAGATTGAGAAGCAGAGATGACTTATGGTAAGTCATTCAATTTAGTATATGTTAAAGCCAGAGACCCTGACCTTGCCTGATACCCTCTAAGTTGTGAATCATAATTATTGCTGTAGGTGAATGTTCAGGCAGCAGTCAGTGGAAATCAAATGACTGTGTAGTATCTGGTGACATGAGAAATGGAACGTGGAAAAGCTGGACTTGGACTGTGCAAACTCTTCCCAATTCCTCAAGGTAATTTTATCACCATGAACATAGCTAATCCTAAAAGCGCACACACACCTGATAACCTACATGTGCCTCAGACTAGGAAAGAGGCTCTCACTTAATTGGCGAGAAAATAGAAGAAAATCTTATTGGCTTGCCTCAGGATTTACTGGTTGTTTTCACAACTAAAAGCTTTGTAATTGTTGATTTTAACCTTTCACATGGACATGTTACCATGTTATGTTCCTAGCTGCCAACTTTACTTAAATACATTGCAGTAGGGAGCAAATCTCTAAATCAAACATGGTAATGGTTCGTATGAGAAAAACCAGCAATATAATCAAGTATCTGACATAGCCAGAGGCAATGAAACATTTAAATCTGGAGGCAGTGTAAATCAGGAGTATATTTTCTGAAGAGTAATCCAAACACTTTAGATTGGAAAAATTTAGTTGTTTTCATCATAAATGCATTTGCAGAAAAGGTGATGATATCATGTATTATTTTACTTAGTGAAGATTTCTTTAGTTGGAAACCTGATTTTATATTAATTGACTCCTTTCATTTACAAAACAAAGCTTTTTTTTCTTTTTTTAAAATTTTTTTATAAACAATATTAGGGCATTTTCTGGAAAGGACATTTAATTTTTTTTTCATAATTCATGAATAACAGACTTCTTGATTCTTCCTACTGCAAAGATTCACAGAAAACTAACCTTCAAACTAAAGCTTATTAATAAGAAACCTGAAAATAAAGTTTGTATTAATTTTAAAATACTGTTAGCTGCATTTATGTAATATATATATGTGGAAATGATTTTGTCCAATTAATTTTTCCCCAAAAATGAACACTTGGTCTTCTCAAAGCAAGGCATTAAATTGGTACAACTAGGCTAACAACTCCTAGTCAGTTTTGAAAGCTTTGGTCTATGTATAACCGTTCTCACATAGACACACACACATCATTGCAATACCTTAACTTTGAAGAGCTTTATAATGCTTATGGCAGTGTAACTCTGAATTTAACAAAGTAAGTTTTGTATTGTTTGAAATACAGTAGATGCAAATGCTTGTCTTGCAGTATGGCTTCATTTATTTTTTTTATCTGTACAGCCAATGTCTGTAACGTTTTTCACTTGGAGAGCGGCCACCTATAGTGGCTGTTTATCCTGACGTGTACACCCATGGGTAGGCAGCTTCAGCCTGTAATCCAAACAGAAATTTTCATTTAAACAAACCCAAGTCTGCTGATCCTATCTCAGCAGGTGTAAATTAGGAAATTTGTGGAGTTGATGATAGCTTAGGGGCTCACAAACTCCAGAGCTAAAATTCTTGGCAAGATTGTATTCTGGGACTATTCTAATTAACAGAGGACATGCTAATCCAAAATAAGGGCGTAATTGCTGACAAATTATATTTAACTGGTTTAAAAACATGTTTCAAGATAACATATACAAAACATAAAATAGGATGCCACCAAGACAGCAAATAGAAAATCTGGAATAACTGCAGAAACTTTCAATTAGTAGGACTGTTACCTTAAAGAAGAGATGAGGAAGCCTGTGCAGAAAATGAGTGTAGGGCCACAGGGAGGAGGTACAATTTAAAAGCCTTTACTTCAGCATTTATGGATCCAGTATAATGATCTTGCAGTTAATAAAATTTGTCTTCCATCACAACCAGACATCTCTTTCTTGTATTCAGAAACCTCCCACATTGCATGCAGAAGTTAACAGTGTTGAAAAACTATCAGTTAAGAAGATGCATTTTCAGAATGCTGCAGGTTTTTTTATACAGACAAAATATTTCATTTAGTTTTAGTAGTAGAAGTCCAAAATGAAAAGTTAAATAATGTAATCCATCTAAGAAGAAAAGATACTCCTGGGAGAAACTGCTAACAGGTGGCATAGTGTTGAAAAATGCAGTAGGGAAAATAGTTTTTTGTTTGTTTCATTCTTGATGTCTTTTGTCCCTACATGCAGATTTCGGTAGATTTTGGGACTGTGGGCTGTAAACCATAAAAAAAATCTCAAGTCAGTCTAGTTATGTTTATTTTACATGTCTGAGAAGACAGAAATTGCCAGGAACAGCAAGCCAGGAATTTTCTCAAAATGTACATGCTATCTCCTTTTTCTGTGTTTTGTCTGTGGTGTGTATCCCTTTTAGTAAAATAGTTTATATATTGTAGATAATAATGGAAACACTGTAATGCAGCTGAACAGTTATTTTGTGTAGTGGCAATTACTTTTACTGACACAGATACTTCCATCCCATTTGCAGACATACTCATAAACACAGACATTTATAATTTTTTTCTATGCTTTGCAAGACCTTTCCCCAGATACTAGATTGGTGTCTGCTTTTAATATGATAACAGTAGAAAACAGTATTACTGTGTTCAAAATGGGCAATTTTTCAGTAACTACTCTGGGTTGTATCTTTAGAGCATTTCTTCCTTTAGGTTCGAGTTCAGCAGTTGTTAAGCAAGTTACAGACTTAGGTCCCGTACCTCCACTCTAACTTGTCTGCAAAAGGACAAACTATGCTTTGTTTTCAGAATCACTCTGTCTTACCGGGATGTAAGGAGTGTGGAACTACCTGTGTGTCTCCTGGAGACACTGATGTGCTACGTCAAGGGCGGAGTCAAAGACCTTCCCTTTATGGTGACAATGTTGCCATTCGCTGCATTTACATTGAGTCAGATGGTGATGTGCAAAACTAATAGTTAAGAAATTCTTAATGATTAAAAAGTGATACTTAGTAGAATAATAATTTTATTCAATTATATTATTAATAATAACAGTGAGGAGGGATTGGTATCACTTGCTGGCTTTATGTAAATATGTTTTTTAAAAGTATGTTGAAAAGATAGGGACATGAGGGGGTGTTTGCAGGGATAAGAGGGGAGGGAGGGAATCTGAACAAACCTGGATACTTCATTTCCTGGCATAGCTTCTTGGGAAAAGATCTGTGGGAAATGTGTAATTTGCTGCCCGTCTTTATCTGAGGGGAAGAACTGTTCTGCAATAAAGATCAGAAAAAGATCAATGTTTGCCTATTCTGTTACAGAGCTGTTTTTTCATAGTGTTAATAAAACAAGGTACAGTGAGAAAATACACATATTTCTTGCAATTTAAATTAGCACAAAATGCCAAAAGAGTTTAGGTTTCAGGCTTCTGCTGGCCACCTGTCTGGGTTTCCTAGCCTTGTGGCCTCTGTCTGCCCCGTAGATGACAGATTAGCTGTGAACATCCTCTATAAAAGGAAATAGTGTTCTATAAAATTCACACCAGGGTTTCCAATTTAGTATCAGAGCCAGGACATCCTAAAATAAAATTAGTTTTAAAAATAGGTCAAGGGGGTGTCAGGGTTAAAAGCAAACAATCTACTGATGTCAGTTGATTCTGTGAGAAAACATGCATGGAAAAGGGGTTTAGTGTCTTGCTCAGGTGCAGTACTTTTTTGCTGATGGGGAGTAAAGCAAAGCAAAACAATAATAGCATGTTCCGTGAATCGAGTGTGATAAAGAAGAGTTCCTATATAGCAAAACAGGAAGTTTAAAAAAGGCCAAACAATTGATCTTTGAGGACAGGAATGATATCTTAATTTTAACCTTTTTTTTTGGCTTTAATTTAGAATTTACCAAGTGATGCAAATCATTGCCAGTAAGAAGCATTTTAATGCATTCAGTGCACAAATGTTGATACATTAAGAGATAAGAAAATATTTTAGATACTTAATTGTCTTTCTGCAAATGAAATAGAGTGTTTTAGCTATCTGAGGTGTATAAATCAGGATGTTTATCTGCTTACACTATTCATTATCTTCCCCATGTTTTTCTATGAGTCATACAGCAAAACCTTTATCTAAGCTTTCCTGAGAATTTTATTCTAAGGACTCTTTTTTCCATTCCTTTGTTAAAATGTATTTTATGGAAGTATTATTTTCCGTATCTTGTCTATGGTTGAGGATGGTTTGTTTTGGAAATCTAAGCAAAAATACTCAACTGTCTGACATTGTTGGTAGTCTTTGGTGAAAAATTGAGCTGTACCTTGACAGAGATCTTATCTAGGCATTTGCATCTTTAATCAACTTATTTTTACAAATATTATTACCATTTATCTATTTTAACAAAAGAGGCCAACTTTATGTAATTGATAATTAGTTATAATATAATGTGATACTCTTAATCTAGGTGTAATTTTTCAATATTCCAGTAGTGAAAATTATACTAACACAAATTGACTAATAGATGATACAATGTACCAATGTTTATATAAGTACACCAATTTTTTTGTTTATATATATTCAGAATAAGTTTACAGTCTTGGATATTGACTATTCAAAATTTGAAAATAGTTGTTTTAGCTAACAGGTAAGTACTGTCATTATTAACATTTATGTTCTATCTCTTCTGAATTTTTTGCTTCGACTTCCAGACATGAGGTCTTGCTGTATCTTTGCTGATAGCCTGAAAAATGTTGTAGTGCCAGTGTTTTCCACCTGGGTACTTAAAAGAATGTGATCAAATCACTGCTTCAGCTTTTCTCTGTTAAGCTTAAAAGATTGAGTCTCCGGAATCCTTCATTATCAAACCTCTGAATCATTGCTGTACTCATCTTTGATATAACTGTAGCTGATCAAGGTTATTTTCAACATACTGACTTGAAAACAGGTTATGCTTTTCTAAAAGAAGTTGCAGTGCTGCAAAACACAGAGATAATGGGACTTCTATGCTCTTATTTTCTGCTCCTGCGTCTTTATAAATATTCCAGCACCACAGCAGCCCCTCTGGGCACAGAATTCCCTCAAAATCCTTGTCCATTTGATGATCCTTTTCAGTGTTTCTGATTACCAGAGCAGAAGACATTGTCTTTGTTCCTATGCATGGCTTTACATTTGCTTATCTTAAAATGCATTGGGATTGCCTGTGTCCACGTTACCATGTGATCCTGATTGCTCTGTATCAGTGAACTCTACCCTTTCTGTTATTTGCCTTTTCCCTAGCCTTCATATCTTCTGTAAGGACTTTGTTTTCTTCCAGAAGTGTTAATATGGGGGAGATAAGAACTGATCCTATGCAAAAACACAGCTTATGTCCAGATATTGCATGGCTATGTTAGTCCGGTGCTGAGCAGTATCCTGCTTATAAGCACGTGCCACCATTTTTGGATGGAAATTACACAGTCAGTCTGGCCTGTGGCTGGCCAGCACAGCGTATGGGTGCAGCAGGTATGGAAGTGCCTTCATTTGGTGATCTGAATATGTTGCACTGATGCTATTATCAGGTGGATTTGTAATGCCATCAAAAAGTCTATCAAAACATTTGCCATGATCTAATGTAAACACACATAAATTAGCATGTAACTACCATTCTTAGCATTTTTATTGACTAAGTCCTGCTTCAGGTGCTGTTTTATTTTATCCAGATTTTTTAAGAAGTTGGCAAACCCTATGGTATTGAAGTTATCCTGATTATATTTGTTAATAGTGACACAGACTGGCTTGCTTTCAGTGTCCTGAATCTTTCATGGCATTTGCTGACCTGAAAATTGTGAATCATTCTTCAGAGTTCCTCTGCAACTCATTTTTCTAACTCATTTTACAACTCAGGTTGGTCCCAACCTGTAGATCAAACAATATCCAACTTTAGTAAGCTTTTTATAGAAGTCTCCTTCATTACCACTAAAATAAAATAGGATTTCATCAACCTTATGGTATGACTGCATCTGATTATCTGTGCATAAAATAACTTAGTGAACTATGCACTATACATTTCTGCTGTGTCCACATTATCACTGAGGATTTATAGTAATACCATTACATTGCCTTTGTTCTTAGTTAAAAATAATTCTCAAACTTTTCTCATTACAGGTCTTTTATTGAGGTTTTTTATGATTATGATTAAGTTTTTTGTCTGTGGCATTTTATTTACTTTTAAAATTATTTTTATTTCAGATTGTGGCTTCTTGAGCAACTGGCTCATTTTCAAATTATTATGCTTTTTAAAAAATATCTTCTTGCAACTAGTTTCACTGAACTCTGTTCAGCTTTGTGAAATGGACACTTTAAAGTAGCTGATACATATATGCATCTCTATATGCATGTGCATGCATGTGTGTACATATATATGCAGTTGACTGTTTTGTGGTGCCTTTGGCAACATGAAATCTAAGGTCTCCAACCAGCTTCATCTGTACCTTTTGTTTCGGCTTTAATTTCTGAAAATAAATGCCATAACCTCAACCCCTGTTTATATATATTATTGCTAAGGGCAGTGTAATGAGTATAATTTTTCTGTGACAAAAATTATCAAACTTTTGTCATCAAGATGTAGAAACTACAAAGCCCATATTATGGCTCAGCTGTCATTAATGGTAATGCCAGCTAATCCCATTTTATACCTCTGAATACTCCCACAAGATTTTGTAACCCATCTTTTCCTAATTTTAGTTGCAATTTTGCAACTCGCCCCTCCCCACCTTGATGATGTGTAGGTTTTAGAGGAGAGTGGATAACACCCAAGGAAAGCTGCAGTCTCTTCATTTGCATCCTTGATTTGCTTAAGGCATAGGCAGTACCTCCGAGAAGAATGCTGCTGCCAGTCTCAAAGGAAGCTTCAGAATGAAAATACTAGGTGACCTTTGAAAAAACTTAGACTTTCGGTAAAGATTGTGTTAGTTTCTTTGAATCAGTAGAGAACACCTTGTAGTTTGGCACAGAGATGTACACTGCTGAAAGGCTTTTTAATGTCTTCTTGAGATACAGGTTCAGCCCCATGCAGTATCTCACTCCTCCCACCCTGTCCTAGCAGTACTGCTTTTCCCCCCTGCCCCAGGAGCAACAGAAATGAAGTTCTTCCTCTGGGCACTCCGGGAGTCCAATGCCCTCAGTGCCTGGTCCTGCATCTGCTTGAGGACATGGGGATCTGACAATTGCTCCACTGGTTTCAGATCGCAGAATAGATGATATTCTGATTTAGCCAACCACCTGAGCTAGCTAAAGACAACAAAGAGGGCAATCTCTCTACTTGCTCTGTTAGGGCAGTTCTCAAGCTGAAGTGGCCCAAAAGGCAGAAGACCTGTAGTATTTCCCTTTCAAGTAATGCAAGCCTTTTGTAAAGCACAAATAAAGAGACCTTGTGGGAACAGTTTATTAAAAGAGCAATACTGGGAAAGTAGAACAGGTCCTCCTCGACAACAAATGCTTGACCTCTTTGTATCCTTTCAATCTGATGGCTGATTTTCACCTTTATTTATTTCCTTAATGCACTCAAGCAAGAACAAGGAAACCTTCATGTTGTCTTTTTTTGTCATTGTGTAGCTCACAGATATTTGCTGCATCTGTTTCCTGTGAAGGAAGCTTAGTGCTGCCTTTTGTCCAGCAGGTGGAAGACTTGCTGCAGCATGTATAGCTCCGCAGCTGGTCTATATATAACCATTTTTAAAAGGATCCAGGTTTTTTAAGCCATCATGGCAAGCAGGTGTTAGTAAATAGGCAGGTTTTAATTAATGTGTTTTTTGTGATGACTTTGCGAGCCGAGGAAATATAATAGTAGGGTAAAAAGAAAGGCAATATCTGCACTAAAGAATTTTAAAAAATGAATTCAGTAACTGAGCCTGGAGTAAATCTCAGCACTATAAATAGCCATACGAGGCCTGCTGGGTTTTGTTTTGTATTCATACTATCATCACAGCTGTATAAAGTAATTCCCTTAAGTTCAAGGAATACACTTTCCCAGAGCACTGCATTTGAGAGGTTTAGAAAGACTTCTTTAAAGTTCATTGAGACAATAGTATTACTATAATGTTTACCTTTTTTCATCAGGGAAAATATATTTGAAAACATTAGTAATATCTCAGTCCAGGTCAAGCAAAGAAAGCTGTAGGACTTATTGTGGCTTATGTGCAACTGGGCAGACAAAATACTGCTTCTGCCTGTGACTGTTGCCCAACCTGTTGTGACGTGCTCCTCATCTTAGAAATGCTCTAGAATGCCTCTAGAGATGTCCAGTACAGGCAGAAAGAGGTTCTAATAGTTACTCTTGATCTGTGTGAAGAAATTTGTTTTTATGAAGTAGCTAAGAATTACTTTAGATAATTTGTAATATGTATTGTAAATATGAAAGAATGTACAAAGAGGTGTAATAAGATCTGAAGTAATTTTTTTTGCTATGCACCTGTTAAACATCTTGATATGATTGCCATGAACTAAAGGAAAATATTGTAAAGGGATGTTTTATGGATACAGTGATGTTAAAGTATACAGCTATTTTGACAAATTAAGCCTCAGCTGTTATACAAACAGGATAGTCTTTGCTGTAGATAACCAGTGAAAAAATGAAACTTAGTAGATTTTTGTACTAAGGGAAAGAAACACTTGCCAATGTTATTGTCCTGCGTCTTAGAAGAACATGAACAGGTTGATGAATGTCATCCTGGGACAGCCACACAGTCTTTTCAACCTTCAAATTACTATTGTAATACTTAAGAATTCTTTGTCCTCCTGCCTTCATCACTCTGCTATATCTAAGCACAGTTGATATTTATTTTTTTAAATTCTGCAGCCCTAAATACCATCTCACTTCATGCCTCTGCCTGTTGAAAAGCAGATCTTCTTTGCTATCTTTCACTTGCCAGTGGAGTGGTCAAGCATCAGACTTGGTCATCTCAGGGAAGCCCTTGTTATTGTGCAGAGTATTGGAACGAGAACAAAGAAATAATAAAGTTAACAGACTTAATGTATGTAAACTTTGGAGTACCAGGAATATGCTAAAAATTGATATCTTTGGTTCAATGCCTTCCAACATTTCAATGACTTGATGGCTTAGAACTAAAAATTAGAGACATTAACATCTTTTTCATGTGACAGTTAAGCTATGGTTATTTGGGAGATGAAGATGGTTGGGCTGACTTCAAGTAGACTAACAAATACTACAGAAAAATGGGGTTTGGAGTAACAATGACATGGTGAGTCTTTTGAAAGACTCTTTTAGAGAAAGGAGGAGACAAAGATTATGCATTTCTGTTAGACTGATGAGCTTGGCTGAAATTGCGGGACTAGGACTGGCAATGGGTAGAGTGTGAAATTCTGTCATGACTCAAGCAAATACACTTGTTTGCCAAGCCTGACTGTTTCTGTCAAAAGTCTGCAGACATTAGTCCTGAGGAAATTTGGAAGTAAGATTAATGAGTTTCCCTACTGAATGTCATAGCTGCAAGCTAGAATGTTTTTCAGCTTTCTCTAGTTGTACAGAGGTCTGATCTAACTTTTCAGTGGTTGTGTGCCTAAAACTGTTATCACTGTTATGCTACTGTTTGCCCACCAAAAAATCAGATTTTGATCACTTAGATTTCGTTGTCCTGAGGTAGCAAAAATGGTGAAACGGTATATGTAATAGGAAAGGAAACATGTTAACAGTAGGCTACTAAAGAGATACCTTAGCACTTATTACAAATCATGATATAAACGGTGGGTTTGTGGTAAATACATAAAGTTCTTCATTCAGGTGAAATATTGCTTATTTTTAAACAGTCTCTGTTTGACTTGAAAATCTTGCTCTTTTGTGCTTGGGCAGGCCCACTGCTCACTGGGTCTCATAGCTGCGAGATGAGCTGACAAGAAGGTGGAATGGCTCACATAGGATTGAGTAGTGCTTCTGCTGGTTTTCCTGCAAAGAGGGTGTATTTAAAAGGTCTAATGGAAGGCATTAATGGACAAACTTTCAGCTTACCACATCTGATAGAAGCTATTGAAATGTGATTTAGGTGATTTATAACAGCCAGACAGAATTGATTTGTATACAGACACAAGCGTGCAACCTTTGCAGATAACTGTACTGAGGTGATATGCATACTTTTCATCCTTAAATAACAAAACTATAGGAAGCTCTTAGCTATTTAATTTAACTTAATCACAGCTGAACTGTTCTGTGAGGTGGAAAACATGGTTTAGGCAAAACCCAAAACCTCTGTGGTACTTGCTTGTGGAATTCTTGCAGGCTAATCTACAGCTATAGAAGATGATCTTTCTTTCAGACAGAAGGTTTTCTTTTTCAGTGGTAGCAAGATAGATCCCAGCTGTGCCCTTTCCTAGACGAATAAGCCCAGTCTTGTGCCGGACTCATGAGAATCACTTAGTGGGATTCTAGAGTGGGAACATATTTTTTCCCTTAGTTGTCTTGGCATAAAGCTCTAAGGATGCATGACTGATATCTGTGATACAGATTTCAGCTAACGAGGAAGAAAAAAACATTCAGATTAGCATTTTTGTCCAACTACATATTTTCTCTGAAGTAAAGAGTGATTTATGAAGGAGAAGCACTTACTCTGACAACAGGGAGGTCCCCCATCACCCCTCCAAAGCAGTGGTAATAGTGCATTGTGCTAACAATCACCAATAAAATGAGGGAAAAGGAGCATTTGGGATTCACTGTTTCAGTACGTCTTGCTTATGTGAGTTTTGCCACTCCACATGCACCTTCAACTGCAGGTTTCACATGGCATCTTATTGATCCCACTACTTACTCAAAAAAAGGTGATGTGTAGTATCTTTACTACTTAAAGCACAGTACTGCAGAATAGTACAGGAGTGATACTAATATTAGTTTTAAAGTCTATAAACCTGCATATAATTTTGTAGCGACAAAGGACAGACATTCTAAAGCCATATAAAACATGTCTGGTTTTATGAAACTTGAAATCATGAATACAAATATTTTTGATTTAGGTGCAATCGTCTTTTAGAAGCAGATTTCTCTCACTGTTCTGGAAGTCTGTGCTGTATGGACCCGTCTTAATTTTTCTTTTCTTTATATTTTCATTGTGGTGTAGCAGAACCTTCAGAGCATAATTAACACATTTATTTTTGGTAGCGTACTTTTACAGGACTGTAGAAACAGTCTGTCTTATATAGCTGCCTACACTGCACAATGAGCCAGAAAACTTTCAAGAAAACAAAAAACAACTGTACAGTTTAACAAAATATATATAAAGATTAACTATCATTGTAATCAAATAGCCGCCTTTCTCCTGTTGCTCTGCCTTAATCTTTCTCATATGTGAAATATTTGCAGTGACAGAAATTTGAAATATAGCATATGACAGGCAATAATGTTGCTGTGCTTGTGTACTTCAGCGTTGGCTTTTACAGGAATTGCACAACTGAGACTGTTATGCCATTCACTGACTTTAAGTAGATAAACAGTGCCATAACCTCTTCAATCTGCAGAGAGAGCTGTCTGTTTAATTGCTTATGAAAGTCAAAGTGTGGCACTAGCTCTCTGGGGCCAGGGTGTCTGGAGCCACATGGTGTCCACAGACTGTCCCTGTCCCACCACCCTGGCCAGGAGTGGGGCAGCCAGAAGCACTGGGGCAGCCACAGCCTTGAGCACTGAGCACCTACCTAGGGAGGAGATGGGCAGAGGTAGGGCAGGGCAGGAATATGGACAACTGGAGACTGTCCCTGCTGCAGCATCACTGGGGTGGGGGCTGACGGCCTCAGGGTCTGAGATGAGATCCTGGGACCTGAGCAGGGTGAGGGTCTGGGGGAAGCTGATCAGGGCCCTGTTAGTGCCATAAAAGCCTCAAAATTGAATGGCTTGGCAATACTTGATACTTCATATTTTTTAAGTTTCATGCTTTTGTGGTTCTCAGGATAAACCTTGTTAAAAAGACATGGGAAGAATTACATTTAGAAATCAGCTCAAAACCATCTGGCAATTTTGGAATATGGAAAAACACAGAGCAGCTCACTACATTTTTGGTAAAAACCACAGGTTTCTTCTGAAGGAAAACAGCTGCTGTATGAGACTTGCACCCTGATTGCAAGAGATGATATGAAAGGTGTTAAAGGTGCCACTGACTTTGTTATATTCTGTCATTTTAGAATTCACTCCTGCAAATAGCTATTTACTGGAGTGCAGGGTATCTGTGGAATGACTTGCTACATCAGTTGCTAAACGGGAAGTGCTTGAGGGCTGAAGCCTAGCAGGGGAATGAGAATCTTCATTTAGGTACATCCTTGTGTTTTTAGATGTTAAACTGGTGCAAATGTGCTTGAAAATATTATCTTTGCTTGAAATTAATAAATACAAAACCTGTGAATGTTTCTAATATCAGATGACTCTAATTTGAGTCAGCAGGCATGAATGCTTTAAGAATACCTTTTGCAAAGCCTATCTAGAAGTTCACCAAAAATATCTGAAGGAATAGTCTCTACAATAATGGTATTTCAATGGAAGTCTGGCAAAAGGTATTAGTGTCAAGAGTTTGTCCATACATACATTCACACTGGGTATAACCTCTTTACAGATTTTGAGTCCAATTCATCGTGCTACCACATTACTCAGGGTTTGCACACACTCTGCCCTCTCATTAAAGGGAAATGTGCATTGCACAGTTCCTCTTGATTCTTATTTGGCTAAGTAGGTGTTGTCTCTTGGCATAGTAAATTGACCTGATGCATCAGTAAACTTATCCAAATAACCCCTCTTTCACCTTAACACCGTATTTTAGTTATTTTATTCTATCATTTTATTGTCATCATTCTTATTTTTTCATTATATTGTGTTGACAGTTACTTCATTTCATCAATAATGAAGATAATGGGAAGGAGAGGTTTGTTTTCTGGCTACATGGAACATTATTTTCCTTTTTTCCCTTTCAAATATTTATGTTTTATTTATATTTTGTTTTGCTATGGCTTTTTCTAAAGATGACTTTAAGATGTGCTTGCTACATGACAAGCCATATAGGAAGGCCATAAGAGATATTTCTAGAAACAAATAATGGCACCACACCGTGATATATGGCACAGGTAGCACTGCAAAGATTGCTCCTACTTTGAGTTTTTGTTGGAAACAAGCTCTGATGGGGTAGTCAGTGCTTGTACCTTGTTATGAGCGCTAGACATAGACTTTTCTATGAGAATGAAGTCCTGTGTAGGGGTAGACCTCTCCAGACTTCACTTTTGTTAGGGCATATATGTTACACTGTACCTCAGTTGGTGTCAACAGATGGAGGAGGACCTTAAGGGATTCTGTAGTTTCCTCACATGAATGCGGGGTCATTCCTGGCATCTGACTTACAGCTAGAATACTGTGTCTATTATTGGGACCCAAATACAAGAAAGACAATAAACTGGTATGTGTTCAGTGGAGGGCCACTAAGGTGGCCAGTTTCACATGAGTTCACTGGGGCAGCGTGTTTAAGGAGGAAAGGTCTGAATGCTGAGTTTTCTATAGCACAACACAAGCAGGCAGCCCTTCAACAGAGCAGACAGCCCTTCAACAGAGCAAAGAGACTTAATTCCTGTGACAATCACATGAACCATGAGATTCTGCCTTTACTATAGCTCTAGGACTCAGGTATGAGAAACTGCACTTTAAATTTAGGATAGGACTTGGCTTAGTGAAGATGATGCTTCTCACCCCCCGCCCACTGGTGAGTGCTCTGCAGGACTTTCCATTACAAGACTTTAAGACCAGTAAGGGATTTTTACATTTACAGTATCATTATAGCTGGTGTAAATGGTAGAAGTTAGATATGTGCCTTGGTTCCAGGGGAATTGAAAAGCTCTCTTTCACCTCCGGGTGGCACTGCTTAAAAAGCTTCTGTTTTCTTTAAGGCTCTTTGTAGAAACTGTTCATCACACGTTTCGCAACTATAGGAGTTTGCATCATCAGGCACAATAGATAAACTGATAAGTAGGAAAAGCTTCTGGTCAGAAACTACAGATACAGAGCTCCAGGATTTTGTCACTTTGTGTCCACTTTCCATGTCCTACAATTTCAGCTTGCTGTTTCTCTGAACATGTATTATTAGTACCCTGATTGTTTTTCTGTGTTCTACTTGTTAAATATTTTCCTACAGTTTTTACATGCACTATTTGTATGAAGTTATGCTTACCTGGTGATAAACGATAGAGGGGAATCAGAATAGGAAATACCATGTGGATCATTTACCTATCCCAGAGAGATACTGTGATATATGTTCTTACCTATATCAAATATTATTCCCTTCCACTAGCAGGAAAAGTCCAGAGTTTCCATCTCCAAGCTTCTTCAAAGTCACAATTCAGCATCTGAAAATAATCATATTAAAATGAAGGATTTCTGGTTTTAAATTTATTTTCATCTGAATTGTGAGTTGTCGGGGCACTTCCAGGTTGAACTCTTCTGAACTGTCTTTGTGACTAAGATGAGTGGACATGTAATAATTCTCAATGAAGCTGAGACTCTCACTGTCAGATTTTATGGAAGACATCACAGGCTATGAAAGTCACAAACAAACTGAGACAACTGGTGGTTTTGCCTAGACAGAGGCTGTACACACACTGTCTCCTATTACACCTTGCCTTTCACAATCCCATCCCAACAGCATGTCGTCTCTTTAAACAGAAAAAATGTTTGGGGCAGATGTAGAGTTATGGTAGTTATAGTGTTGCCTAGATTCTGCTGTCATTTACTTAGGTTGGGTCGCCTGCTTTATTCCTACATTTGAAATAGTCTGTTACTGGCTCATTGAGGGAATGCAGAGGTAGGATGTGGGAGGAGATCTGAAGAGGATCAAATATACAATGGGGGAAGAAGGAATCTTTGCTGTATTTAAAAATAAAATCTTATGAACAGAGCCTACTAGCTATGATTGTACTTATTTATTTTAATGGTAGATGGCTGTTAATTTTAGAACAATTTTAGTTATGAAAGATAATAAAGTTTTAATTCATTTTCTACCTCTCTGAATTTTTCCTTGTCTTCTGGTCCTGAGAAGGAGACCTGCAAAGAATACTGAAAAGAGAAGAAAAAATAATTCAGGATTTGGCCAGAATATATGCTTTAGTATTTTGCTTTTCAAAATCAGTTTCTATTTCAGACAAGACATTGTTCATCTACACACTGAAATATGAATCTATTCTGTGGAGTATTTTAGGCATTATATTATGTCCTGATACACCAGAGCATTCCTCTGTTTTCATGTAACTGCAGCAATTTAAATGAAACAATATTCTAAACTACAGTGCTTCTCAGTAAGGTTCTCAGTAATAACTTATTGCATCTGTCATGTAATCAAAATGAGCAATATAACATAGCTTTTTATTATATAATTTGTTAATTTGCATAGATTGTTTGACCTGAGTGTAGGATTTGGAACTGCTCCTAAACTCTCCTAAATCTGTTCTTGGATTTCCATGGTTCCTGAACCTTCAGTGAGTCATGTATTCTTGAAACAGCAAAGCTTTTTACCTGATGTCTAACTTCAGCAAATAAATTGGTACCATTGTAGTAGGGTGAGAACTATGTTTCTCTCAGCCATTTTATCCTCAAACACTTTGCGTCTCTGGTGTATTAATCTCTGCCTTTTTTCACATTTAATATATCTAATATAATTTCTCATGAAAATACTATAAAGGTTCATTAATGTTTGTGCAATGTTTTGCATACTATCTTTTCTAGTGTAATTGGTCTATCTCTTTAATAAGTAACATCAGATTCTAAGAGATGTCAAACTATGATACTCAGAAGTTGTTATGTGAGTATTAGATGTGCAGAATAAGATCTTAACTGCTTTCAAAAGATTAAATCAAATATTACTCTACAGTGTTGAACTGTATTGCAAAAGAAACTGTACAAGGGGAAGTTTACAATATAAAAGATACATGTTACAGAATTTCAGTCATTTACACACCACTCGAAGAATAACAACTGAAACTGTGATAATGGAGCAATCAGTCTGTTGCTTAAGTGTTTGATAATATGTTTGCTGTTGCTATAGGTACTACAGAAAATGATACTAAACTAACATCAACATTTGCTTTCAGCTAAGGTAATATCTTCTGGAACACGCTGTAGCTGGAATATGTGTGAGAGGAAAGAAGCTGTATCCATCACTCAAATACTGTCTATATATTTTTCTCTCGCATCTTATAGCACTTTAAAGACCTCAGTGGCTATTAAGTTGCTTTCCAGAGGGTCAGGTAATACCTTGTTTACTTTTTACTGATGATTCTTTCTGTAGGTTAATAATATATCAGGATGAATTTATATTCTGATTACACTGCAACATATTATATTTGTGGGTCTTTTTTGGAAGGATTTGGGCCAAAAATATTTTTGTAACATTTTGATAAATGTAAAATTTGTTAATGCATTCATTGTTCTGCCTGGTATTTTCTCTGTCTTAGGAAAGATGTGTACCAATATTTTAAAATTTGGATAGGAAAATTAATGACATTATGTTATATTCCATCTCCACAGGATCAGAGGCCTTGCAACGTTCTTTGACTTCAGTGACAGCCTCTTTTTTTTTTTTAAAAGATTATTTTATTTAGATGCTTAACCTTAAGTGCCTATATTTGGAAAATTTTGTGTTAGTGATTATGAATATACCTTCAAAATAGATCATATTAAGAGACATCACTTAAAAAACTTAGAGGGCATGCTTGGGAGTAGCACATATATTCTAAATTACAGTGCTTCTCAGTAAGGTTCTTAGTAATACCTTAATGCATCTGTCATGTTATTCGAAATGAGCTTTATAACATAATTTTTTATTATATAATTTTATAATTTACATAAGTTGCATTTGATAATTAAGGCATAAAGGTGTGGAAAACAGATAAATAAGAAATAATATTTTCATATTTTCCTTTGTAACTGTCAACTTCAGTCCTATCTTCTTTTCCTTTGCAGTTTGCTCAAATGAAATTAAAGAGTTTAATTTGCAGAAAATTTTATTTAAAATTTTTGAAAAATCCTATAAACCACATTGGGATACAGAGAAATCAAAACCATTTACTGGCTTATGTGGCCTATCTTGTAAATTTTCTCCCATGTTTTACTGAGTTAATGAAAGGTTAATTTATTATATTTATGGTGCCAGCAGTGAGTCTGAGCACAGTAATTGTCTATTTTGCTCTCCTTTTTACTGCCACACAGTCCTATCGGCTCTTGGCTGAATGTGGGATGTATATTACCAAGCAGTGGTAATTATCTGTCAGTGCTGTTTTGTATTTACAGTACTATAAATTCAGATTCCTGGATTTTTCTAGCCTGATAAAATATATTAAGAGTATTCCATCCAAAATCCATGAGTACAGCACTAAGGCAGTGTTGAGAGGCCAGATACATCTTGAAAAACAGACACCAAAGCCTCTTTCTTTCTAGAAAAAAACCCTGGCTGGAAGATTTGCAGCAAAATACTTAATCTCTGTCTCTCTGTCCTAAGATCTAAGTCTGGGAGATTGCACCTGTGGCTATGCACCTCCTCTAGGAATAGGAGTGACAAAATGCACAAGCTGTGTGGCTCTGTGTGGCTAGTGGAGGAAAACTTTGAAGCTCTTGAGATGCCAGACAGTCTAAATATGTAGAGGCAAAGTGTGATGAAGGGCTAGAAAGAAGCTTTTTATCCCTCACACCCTCTAGATCCTATTTTCTTAAATCTAACCTACATGATTTAGAAACATTAAAATATACAGAACCAGAAGGATTAAGGTTGCAAAGGAGACTAGGACATCGTCTAATCTGGTAGGCAGAACCTCTTCTGGTAGCTTCTCTATTTTTATTTTATAGTGCATGAAGTCAGTTTACCTTAAATCAATAAGGTATGAACTTATGGCTAATACATACAGTGATTTTGTAAGAGAAAATACATGTTTAGAGGAGTTGCTCCTGTGTAAAGAAATCAAATTCTTTTATTTTAATATGGCTGAATTGTAGCAGTAAGTTCTTGTATACAAGCCTACGAAGTGCTGAGCTGGGAAAACTGCTTTTTCTTACATTTGGACTTGTTTTCTGATTATTCTTATGTAGAGATACTTGTGTTTTGTTATCCTCATTGCCAGAGAACAGAGAAGAAAGAGCATGTTTGGATGACACTATCGCTTGAGCCATCTTTTGGAGCCAGTAAACTAAAATGGAAACCAATACACAAATGATCTTAACTTTATATATTACTTTTGAGTGACAGAGACCTGTCTTGAAGTTTGTTTGAGAGTCAGACTCAAATTTCTTTTTCAGAAAATATGAAATTATTTGTGCTAAGTAGAACAAAATCCAGCTAGAAAAGCTATTAATCACTCCAGAATAGACAGTAGTGAATGTATTTTACTGGAATGTGGGATGGTATGAACCTGCCTTATTGCAGAAGTGAACTCAGCAGTACGTTTGTTTTGATTATGTTGTATTATACAATACAGCCATAGATTTTGAGATGACATACATCTCAAAGCTGAGTGTGTAAACACAGCAACTTTATGTTTGCCTTTAAAGACAAACTCAACAAACAATTCTGGAAATGCCAGATTTTTCTATGAGATTCACAGGCACCTAACTTGCAATGCAGATGCAGTAGTTAGGTGTATTTAACTCTTACTGATATGCTTTACAGGAAAATATGTTCTACTTCTGTTGATTATGCTTAGGGATGCCTAAGGGGAATAACATAGCTATATCCATGTTTATAGTGCCGAAGTTATCTTAACTAACCAAATGCTAGCAGAGCTCTAACCCTTTAAGAATGTCTTGATGAGCCCCTCCTTGTTGAAGTGAATGTTCAATGCATTTACTGTTGGTGCCATGGCAATACGTGCTCTCTGCTTCTTTGTGTGTGTTCAGTGCCTTGGTATCACGATGTCAGCAGAATAAACAGTATCCTGAGAGACTGTAAACTAAACAGGGGAGCACAATTGATGCTATATAGCTTGTGATTGCATTTTGTGTTCTGAAATGTGATAAAGATCACCCAGGAATGACTTGCCAAGTCACAGTTGTACAATATTCAGTGACACAAATTGCCATCCACAAGATTTTATCTGAATGATGAAATAGCACAGAAAAAGTATTTGTTGTTGTGCACAGAACCAATGATGTTGTAACAATAGAACTGTGACTAAAAATAGATCTTACAAGAACTGTAAGATTAGACTGTTTTCTTGTTTTCATCATTTAATACTTCAAATAAGTAAATAGTGGTAGAATGTCATTCTCTTTCCATTTAACATACACAATTTGTGTGGACAGTTCAAACAGATAGCTCAAACCAAACCAGGCAAAACTTGAGGACACATGAAGGAAACACCTTCTGATGGTTTAAAAGCAGTTGGTAAAATAGAATGTATTTCCTAAGGAACTGAACATGCACACTGCAGCTTTCTTTTAAACACTTAAACTAGATTATAACAGCTTTTAAAAATTTATCCTCATAATTCCCTTCTCTGTGTCTGTCCTGCTCTGCTGAATTGTGCTGGCTATAATCCTCCAGATTTCATTAAAGTGTTGAATTTAGTGATGTATTTTGGGAATTGTTTTCTGGTCCATTTAATGTGTACGTTCTTCACTGTATTGGAGAGTAATGGATGGTCTGTGGAACGCTTCAATCTAACTTCAGCTGTGTTGTGCAGGTTTAGTACAGGGAAAGGGATGACCAAAAGGAATGACAGGGAAAAGTCAAATAAAATTAAGTCAATTAGGAATGATGTTAAGAATTAATCACTGTTTCCCATAACTAGACCAAGGTAGTTTTCAGGCAGTAGTTTGAAAGGAAAAGTTTGATTTTCCCCCAGAACTTGAAATCGTGAAAATCTTTACCATAAGCTGTCATGGATGCTCAAAAGTATAAACAGACAAAGGAAGGAATAAGGAAAAACTAATGCAGAAAATATTATCAGTGGCTATTGAACTTTATGGTCTGTAAGCTATCTCGTACTTAGGATGCGACTCAGTCATGGAATTTGGCAAGTTTGATTGGACCAGAGAAAGTATCTGTAGATGTTATGTCTATGGCTTTCCTCTCTAAAACTCCTCTGCTGACCATGATCAGAGATACAGGCTAAGCTGATGTTTCATCTGGCTTAGCACCAGACTTCTGAAGTTGAAAGATTTTTTTCTTCACATAGATGAAAAACCTTGCTTCTGCCATCCTGGTATAGGAGGATATTAGCACATAAAACTGGCCTTGTAGCTGTGAAGATCCAGGTCAGTCACGGTATTTTATCATGCCGACTTAAAGCAACCTCTCTTTCTTCCACTCCCCAGTTTTGTTACTGACAGATGACCCAATAGGACTGTTTTATTCTGTCCACATACCTAATGACTCTGCTGCTGAAGGATTTCTGAAGACTACATGTCAAG
>NW_010186486.1:0-14485 GCF_000695765.1 Mesitornis unicolor | reverse complement strand
AAGGTAGAGATACGTTCTACCACAAATTGTTAGAGTGAGCTCTTTGAAACATAACAGATTAGCAGCAGCCTTTCAGACTAACACTCCATGAAAGCAGCACTTTCTGCACAATTTCTATTCTGCTGTGTTTTATGTAACCGTTGCTTATTGCAATACATTTCTTTAGTAGATTGTAGGTGCTTCAGTGTTGGGCCTTACCTTTTTAAATGCCACAAAGATGTCATGATTATCTTAAAAACACCATTATTAGGAGAATAAAAATTAATGGGAAGAATCTCACTGAAAAAACCCGAAGACAGTGCAACAACATAAGAAAATATGGCACTCTCCTGCAAACATTCTTATCTCTAAATTGGAGAGACATGGATTTAACAGATGGACCACTCAGTGAATAAGGAATTGGCTAGATGGTTGCACTCAAAGAGTTATGGTCAGTGGCTCAGTGTTCAAGTGGCCACCAGGGATGAGTGGTGTTCCTCATGGGTCAGTAGTGGGACCAGCACTTTTTAACATCTTTGTTAGCAACATAGACAGTGGGATTGAGTGCACCCTCAGCAAGTTTACTGACAACACCAAACTGTGTGGTGCAGTTGGCACGCTGGAAGGAAAGGATGCCATCCAGAGGGACCTGGACAGGCTTGAGAGGTGGGCCCATGCAAAACTCATAGAGTTCAACAAAGCCAAGTGCAAGGTCCTGCACCTGGATCAGGGCAATCCCAAGCACAACAATCAGCTGGGTGGAGAATGGATTGAGAGCAGCCTTGAGGAAAAGGACTTGAAAGTATTGGTTGGTGAAAAGTTCAACATAAGCTGGCAATATGCACTTGCTCCCAAGAAGGCCAACCATATCCTGGGCTGCATCAAAAAAAGTGTGGCCAGCAGGATGAGGGAGGTGGTTCTGCCCCTCTACTCTTGTGAAACCCTACCTGGAGTCCAGCTTTGGGCCCCTCACCAAAAGAAAGACATAGACTTGTTGGAGTGAGAAGTTCCACAAAGATGATCAGAGGGCTGGAACACCACCTGTATGAAGACAGGATGGGAGAGTTTGGGTTTTTCAGACTGGAGAAGAGAAGGCTCTGGGAAGACTTTGTTGTGGCCTTCCGGTACCTGAAGGGGGCCTAACAAGAAAGCTGTGGAGGGACTTACAAGGGCAGGTAGCGATAGAATGAGGGGTAATGGTTTTAAACTGAAAGAGGGTAGATTTAGATCAGACATTAGGAAGAAAGTCCTTACTGTGGTGGTGGTGAGGCACTGAAGCAGATTGACTAGAAAAGTTTTGGATGCCCTCTCCCTGGAAATGTTCAAAGCCAGGTTGGACAGGGCTTTTAGCAACCTGGTGTAGTGGGAGGTGTCCGTACCCATGGCAGGGGAGTTGGAACTAGATGACCTTTAAGGTCTGTTCCAACCGAAACCATTCTATGATTCTATGATTTTATTTTCCTCTCACAATTTCTTTACCTACCACCTGCGGTTCAAAAATGCAGGTCTGTGATACACTTTTTTCCCCAGTGATTTACATTTGCCAAGCAGTAAAAATGTTGTACTTTTCCCAACTGTTTGAATATGCAGGCCCACTCATCTTAAAAATAGTCCAACTTTAAGTTTGTCTTTTTGTTCCTTTGACAGCTCTCTCTTACAAAGCAGTATACTTCTCAATGCGAGGATGCTTTGGTCCCATTCTAAATGAGTATCTACTGTGTGTCTTTTGTTAATCTCTTCAGTCAGCAAATGTCCTATTGTTACGTAGTGATCTAAGTCCCCAGATTCATAGAGTACATTTTGACAAATTCAGAACAAAACTTCTGTTTTGTTCTAGTAGAAGATCCAGCATAATATGTTCAACATTATATTGGCACTTTATTCTAAAATATACTCTGGCCTCAGGTCTCCGCAGGAAGGTGCTGAAGAATTTATTTAAACAATATACTTCACTGTTCAAATCAGGTATCTAAATTTCTTTTAAATCTCAACATTTAGAGTAAGATAAGGTTGAAGCAAGAACTAATAGCTAAAAATTATAATCTTACAAAACTTTGGAATTGAATTTTCTCATTCTGATCAGCTTTTGTTGCAATTATTTTCTAAAGAATAGTTTAATCAGCTTCTCAGAATCCCTCCAACAGGTGATTCTCTAATGCATCATAAACTTTTATATAAAAGCATTTTATAGTTTTTATACTATTTAAGATATTGCACTTTTAGAACATGACTCCATGTAATGCTTTAATAAACAGAAAATCTTGTTTACTAACTGTGCTATTTTCTCCCACTTAACAACCTCACTTGTCAAGTCTAAGAAACTCTCTTATTTAGTTTGTTATATATAGTTAGTCAGATCAGAAATCTAGGTATTTCTTCTTAGTTTTGTCTTTCTGAATGATAATGTCTCTGGTAGTTTACCATTTACAAAATTTGAGTTTTCGGCTGTGTAATTTTTTTACACCCAAAATGACTGTTAGTGTTGCACTTCTGTAAAAAACCCAGAACAGCAGATTTACTTTATTACATCCTTCTCTTGATGAATGAGACATGCAAAGCATATTTCCAGCCTCACTTTTAGGCAGACATAAGGTTTTGCTTGAAGTGAGTCTTACCTACTAATAGGCAAACTTTAGACAAACCGAAACATATTTTGCAGTTTAGGTTGTGACATGAAACTGTTCACCTCTTTACTATGGCAAAATTTAAAGAAATAAGACTGTCACCAATTCATAACAAGAGAAGGTGCCCACCAAGCCAGATGGCTTAGCTATGTTCGGATAAATTAGTCACAAGTTTTTTTCAAAGCAGTATGACACATAGCAGCTTAGGTGATGCATACTCTTTCCTTTCCAATTAGTCTTTCCAAAACTAACGGAACTAGGGTTTGAATGTTTGTTAGCCTTGTTGTGTAAGCTGCTCAGGCATCAGCTTTTAAAGGCTGGGACCGGTTACCTCAGTGAAAAATGAGAATCAAATTGTTGAGAAAGTTGCCTGCACATCGTCTGATAATGGCATCAAGATAACAACAAGGGTAGAGGAAAAATAATTAACTAATTTATTTGGTTTCAGACACAGCTTTTGTGGTTGTGGGTTTGCTGCTGTTCTCAAAGTGAGCTCCATGGTCCTTCATTTCCATCAGCTGTTATACAAACTTGTATCTCATGACAAAGCCTACCCTTGTCTTTCTTTTGCATAGTTAAGCATAGTGAGTGAGTGCATTTTAGATAACTAATGCTCTTAATTGATGATTTTGTGTGCTAAAACCCCCAGGCAATAAAACACAAAACAAATGCTGCCACCATTGTTATCTTAGTTTACTTGCTGTGTGATTATGGATTACAAAGAATTTTGGAAAGATTATTTGGGCTTCTGGAAATGGGCTGGTTATGAAAAGTTTCTTTCTCTTATACGTCCATGTCCATGTCAAAAACCTTTGCAAAAACCTTTGCATTTGAATCCTCTGTCCAGTGTCAGCCTGTGGAAAGATGTTTTCAATAGGTAACTCCAGCGGCAGTGGAGAGGAAGAATCTCTCCTCCCCCCATTCCTAGGGCAGCTCTTGCTCTTTGGCTCTTTCTGTGGCCTGTGGCAGATGCACCCACCCTACTAAAGACCTGACAAAGACCCAACACAAACAGTGCTAAAGTTTCTGGTCCTGGTGGCGCCAGGACTGCCTCCCCCCTCGCAGCTCATGTCTGGTCCACACAGTGGGGGTCAAAGGCGGGAAAGTTGGGGTCCTCAGCCAATAGGGGATGACACGACCATGTATTGACCACAGATCAGATTCGACCAGGGTATAAATGGGGCCCCGCTGGAGGACTCATTTGAGTCGGTCCTCCTCGAAGCAGTGGGTCTGTAGTAGGGGGCTCTCTCCTTGAGTTGGGACGCCACTTAAGGTAACTTCTTGAGATTGAGAGCCCTCCCTTTTTGGTGAGTGAGTGAGTGAGTGCACATTTTGGATCATTTGGCCAAAAACTTAAGAATTCTTAACTCAGCTGTGTCTGGTAATATTCCCAACCAGCATATCGAACCTGTATTTGTTAAATGTCAGTGGAGTGTTGTTTTGGTGAATGAAGTTTTGTCTGCTTAATTTAAATTGCAGATTAAAAGCTTGTCTGAGTTCATTACTTGTGTGCGTGTAGCCATTTTGGTGCGATTCCGTGACATGGCCCTGACACCTTGACCCTCACCTGATACATTTACACCAGAAAAGGGCATGTGAAAGCGTGATTCCACCTCTAGACTGTTACCTGGATGCAGATAAACAAGTGAATATCTTAAAGCAGAGCTGTCTGCTGTGCTCGTATGATTACTTCAGGTTTTTTTTCCCTCCCAGGTATTTTTTGCAATAAAATTGTCCCAGCTGTCTTGTCAAGAACTTCTATTTTCTGTAGCCTAAGGAGGTAAATACCCTGGGAACAAAGTTTGTTCTGCTGTAGTATATTTTGTATGTGAAATATGTATTTCCAAATATAAACACAGAAAGAAAAAAGCAAAAGAAAAAACAATTCTCAGAGAAGAACATGGATGTCCTGGAGTGAGTCCAGCAAAGGGCCACTAAGATGATTAAGGGATTGTAGCATGTGACATCCAAAGAGGGGTGAAGAGGGCTGGGGTTGTGTAGCCCTGAGAAAAGTCAGGGGGATGTTGTCAGTGTATATAAATAGCTGAAGATGACAAAGCCAGTCTCTTCTCAGTGATATCCAGTGAAACAAGAGGCAACGGCCACAAATGGAAGCACAGGAAATTTCACTGGAACACTAAAAAACCCCTTTTTACTGTGAGGGTGGGGAAACACTGGCACAGGTTGCTCAGAGATTGTGATGTCTCATCCTTAGAAATATTCAGAAGCCGTCTGGACATGGTTTCAGGCAACCTGCTCTGGCTGGGCCTGCTCTGAGCAATCAGTTGGGCTAGACAACTTCCAGAGACACTTTCCAACATCAGCTGCTCTGCTATTCCAAGCCAAACCTCTTACAAACTAGGTCTTAAGAGTCTAATGATCTGAAGGGACACTAATATCTGCTAGCTTATATGTCTCTAGAGGCACTTATAATAAATAAATTAATATTTGTTGGACAGACAATTTAGTCTGGATATTAAGGACTAACTGGGATGGGCTTTCTTTATTGTAAAAGAGGTCAATATTCTTTATTCCATATGTATGATTCAGTACGTTTGGCTGCTTCCTCTAACTTCATTTTTTTTCATATATTTTGGACTAATAAAATATTATAACTGCTTTTAAAATGCAAGAATTTGCACTGAATTCATCATAGTTGAAAAAGGAGTCTCGACTGGGACCTTGGGTGCTAGAAAACTGGAATATTTCCAGAGTTTTATAGGATCTGTGTTTGCACTGTGATGTTCACATGTAGAATATTTGTAGAATATATTAAAATTATTTTAATGTAGAATATTTGTAGAATATATTAAAATATATTTGCAGCTTTGCAATATGAGTTTCTAAAGTCATCATCTAAAGTTTAACTGTCAGCTTAATTTGAACATGTGCAAAAAGCGTATTTTTCATTCTTTT
This sequence comes from Mesitornis unicolor, assembly GCF_000695765.1. Classification (NCBI taxonomy): domain Eukaryota; kingdom Metazoa; phylum Chordata; class Aves; order Mesitornithiformes; family Mesitornithidae; genus Mesitornis; species Mesitornis unicolor. Next base: position 8,966 of record NW_010186486.1, on the reverse strand, counting down.
TTGCCTAGCTGAAAAAGCACTATGCTCATTCATGCGAAATAAATAAACAGTTGCTTGCATTTATATGTAGTTAAAGTATAATGCTACCAATCACTTCTGAAAACTGAGCTGCAGTTCTAGGTTTGTATCACACAAAGCTAACATTCCTTTACAGATTGAGTCAGACTGAAAACTATAAGAAAAATGTTGAAGTCTGCAAGTGAATACACTGGGAAGTGATTTATCTCAGCAGGGAGGAGCTAATATTTTTCCAGTTTTTGTCTGGAAATTGATGGGTTTGTTTCAAAGATAAGGCTCTGGCACCAAGGGCAAACTGAAATGAGACACTGCAAAAGGCTTATGTATGGGTGGGGACAATATTAGTCAGTACAAGCACAGGAGCAAATTTTGTCATCAGTTATAAATATCTTACTTGATGAAGTTAGGTGATATGAATAATTTCATATTAAATTTCAGAAGTACCCCTTTACAGTTGTTCTGTCAGTCTGACATTAAAAATAGGAGAAAATACAGAATTGCAAATGACTGTGAAATAAGACTTATCAGATTTATGTGTTTTGAGGTGTGTCTTTGCCAGAGGTGGGGGCCACGATAGAAAATATGACTGAACATTGCACAACCTAGAACATTTTGCAATAGAATGTATCCCAGAAATATTACAAACTTTATACTTTAACAGGTCAGTCTCATTCTTAGATGTTAACAGAAAGCCCTTGGAAACACTAGGTCAAATTCACAATTGGTATAATTGAGTTGACTCAGATTTCTCTTTTTTAATTAAAAAATAGCAGAAGATTGGAGGAGAAACCAAATGAGCTTCTTCTCCTTATACAGATTTTGTGTCAGCATTTCATTTTGCTGAAATGAATTCTCTTTAGCTTTGCCTCCCTAGAATGGACAGGGTTGGTCCCTCATGTTACAGATCTCTTAGGTGTATTTTCTGTCCCTATGAGGCAGTTATGGTATAATTCTTTTTTTTAATGTGTAAATAATTAGTTATGCTATAGGAGTTTCTATGTTATAGTACTAATTATGAGATAAAAAGTCCAGGAAATGCAATGCTACTACTTCATAATAAACTCTGAGGTAAAGATTTTTTTCTTTATTTGTCCACTAACTTCACACTAGGATTCTGATTTGAGTAGAATTTATTTTCTTATTGCACATGTTCTTAAAGCAAATGTAGTGGTTAAATTTGATTCTAAAATCGTGACATGTTTGCTATGCAGTGATTTCATGTGAACTTAAACTCATTTTTCTTTTAATAGAAAAAGTTCATTTTTAATTTGAAATATGTGACCTATTACTGACCTTGTGAAGAGGAAAAGATTGAAGCAGTGATTTGACAAATAGTTTGTTTAGAACGTTTGTTCAGCAATGTGCAGTAAGCATTCTGTAAAAGTACTTTTAATACTGAGTAATGCTTTGTTTTGAGCATCTCTGTTACTATAAGCATGCACTTTTAAAGTAACGTTTTAGTTTTTCATGCATCAGTAATATAAAATTGCTTGTAGACATTATTCGAATGGCATGGTTATAGTAAAACAGAAAGATCGACTTGATCTTCTGCTTGCACAATTTGCTGCAAGTCCCCAGGCATTAGGATAGTAATGCCAACCTATGTTGACTGGCATGTGGTGATCACCCAGTTACTCAGTTATTATATTCTAGTTTTCACACAGAATCACAGAATCACAGAACGTTAGGGATTGGAAGGGACCTCAAAAGATCATCTAGTCCAATCCCCCTGCCAGAGCAGGAACACCTAGATGAGGTTGCACAGGAAGGCGTCCAGGCGGGTTTTGAATGTCTCCAGAGAAGGAGACTCCACAACCTCTCTGGGCAGCCTGTTCCAGTGCTCTGTCACCCTCACTGAGAAGAAGTTTCTTAGATGTTATGAAAAACAGTATTTACTATTAAAGATGTGATCATAATGCTGATTATCCTGTTAAATTCTTAACATGGCCTTTTCCCATCATGTAAGCATTTTTGAGATTTCAGGGGTTTTTTTCTCATTTTCAGTGAAGCCAGAATTAAAATCTCAGAAGAGGGGAAAAATGGAAATTGGGAACCAACCAAGACAAAAAAGCTTCAATCAGTTTGAAATATTTCATTTAAATTATTTGATATGTTATTTTGACTGTGATCTTTTCTCATTTTACCATTTTAAACATATGGCAAGTTTCTAAAAGAAAAGTGTGTTCAAACCAAAGAAGTGAAATTTCATTTAGAAAATATCAGAATAAGATATTTGACAGCTTCTCTTTTTTTGAGTATTTCAAGTCCTGGACAGTTTGAGCATTTCTTTTACTATAAGTATGCACTTTTCTAGTCATGTTTTAGTTTTTCATTTATCAGTAATACTGAATTGCTCATAGACATTATTTGAATGACATGGTTATAATAACACAGAAAGATCCACTTGATCTTCTGCTGGCACAATTCGCAAGTCCTGAACCTTCTCTGATTGGTCTCATTTTGGACAACTTTGGGCTCCAATTAAATGGCCTTTGGTCACACTATTAACTCTGTTTACCTGAATGGGATTACTTGGAGGACACAGTTTGTGTCAGTTTGTGGACCAGTTATCTGAAATGCACCAGTATCAAGGGAAACATTGTTATGACTAAAGACTTACTATTATAAGAGTGAGGATTTTAGCTCTGAATTCTCTGAAGATAACTATGGCAAAAAGTATTTTCAGCCTCATTTGTCTCTTATCTACATCTGCTGCTACTAGGCATTGTGTCAAAAAAAGGAATATTTATGAAGCAGTAATTCTCATGAAACACCTTGATTTTTGGCTAGGCAAGCTGCACAAGTGAGGAGCTGCAATTTCTGAAATCAGGAATCTGTGTTTCTCCTGGGGAGCTGCAGTCGATTAACCTTGTCTAAGGGCCAAATGTCCACCCAGCCACTCACCCACTCCCCTCCTCAGGGGGCAGGAGGAGAAAACAGGACGAGAAAATTCATTGGCTGAGTTACAGTAGAGAAGTTGCATACTAATTACTGCTGTGGGTAAAACAGTCCTGACTTGGGGAAAATGAATTTAATTTCTTGACAGTGAAAATAGATTCAAGTAGTGAGAGTGAAAGACAAACAGTAAAACAACACATTTCCTTTCCTTCTTCCAGACTCAACTTCACTCCTTCACACCCGACTCCTCCACCCACCTCTTGAGCAGTGCAACGAGGGATGGGGCATGTAGTCAGTCCGCAACAGATCCTCTCTGTCTCTCCTTCCATCTGATACTTTTCCTCTGCTCCAGTATGGGTCCTTCCACAAGCTGCACTTCTACAGGAAAAAAAACCTGCTCTGTCATGAGGTCTTCCCAGGCCACAGTTCAGATCTCTGCTCCAGTGTGGGCTCTTCCAGGGGCTGCAGAGGATTCTCCTTCCTTCCCTTCTTCCTCTTCTCTCACCCTGGTGCTCACATTGCTGTTTCTCACTCTCTTTTTGACTTCCTCTCCTGCCTGTCCAGTGTTTTTGCCCTTTCTTTAATATGTTATGACAGATGTGCCACATGTGTCTGATGGGTTCAGCTGTGTCCTGTGGTGGGTCTTTTAGCTGTGTCCTGCATGGAGCAGCCTCAGCCTCTTCCTGCTCCTCCCTATATCCTCCCTGCTGCCAAAACCTTGACCCCAACCCAATGCATGAGCTTGTCTGTCTGCAACCCTGACAATAGTACTTTTAAAAATAAATCAGGCAATATACCGTACAGTCTAAGACTGTTGTGAAAGTAACAAATCTTTGAACTTGACAGCATATAAACCCCCTTCTATTATCCAATAACATCCATCTGTCTATCTGTATCTATCCATCCATCCATCCATTCTGAGTGTACATATATGTACAAACAATTTGGTCCCTTTAAAAGAATGGCTCTTATTATTAATTATTAAACATGCTTTTTGAGAGCAGATCATCAATCATGAGTCATCCTTATCCCTTCCATGATCCCATTCTCCAACTTTGAGATCTACACTTCCTTTTCATCTAGTCTAACCCAACTGGGGGTTGGACTAGATGATTTTTAAAGGTCCCTTCCAACCCAATACATTCTATGATTTCTCACTTAAAGTGATCACTAAAACATTTATATCATGATATGTCTTACATATTTGCATAGTGTATGTAATGTAACGTGATTGGGAGCACATGGAATACAAAATGAAACTGAGTTATTGAAGACAGATAAAATATAAATAAAAATGAATCAGTTCAATAAAACACTGATGTATTTAAAGTGAAGAAAATGTACAACTGCACTGGGGAAAGATAAATAATAATGGCAAATTTCAATCAGAATGATAGGAATTAAGGACCAGAGGGCACTGATAAATGAGAAGACAAGGAAAGTTTTAAAATTAAACTGTGATTCTATTTTGAAAAATGGGGGGAAAAAAGATCTCCCTTTTTTCCTTCCAAAGAGATATCCAAAATTTCTCACTTGATCTTCCAAGTTTATAAATATTGATCCAAAAATAGGCTAACCTTGCTACCCTCCATTTTCAGAAAGCATATTCTAAGAAAGAGGAATAAACCCTGTGATCTGACAAGCGTAGAGATGTACCACAGGTATTTCTGATTAATGCACATAGCATGCAGATCTATAGTTGTGCTAAATCTGTGTGTAATTGCTTTTCTGAATAAGAAAGGACTTATGCATGTGTTTAATTCATTTGCTAAACTGATAGTGTACTTAATGACATCTTCATTTCCTTAATGTAAATTTTGCAGTGTTGCAATGTGACCTAAATTCAGTTATTGCTAGGATATTCAGCACAAACAAATATACATCTATTGGTGAAGATACTTCCCTCTTGCAGTGGATATACTACTTCTCTCGCTCTACATATGTGTATATATTTATTTTTAAAAATCAATTATATAAAGCAAAATAAACTTTTATGACACAGCAGATTGTGATAATGCAGGAGAATTACTGTGAGTTATTTTAAAACCAGTAAACAGGCAATGTTTGGGAAGGCAACAAAGAGAAACTTCAGAGGATTATGAGAAGGACTCTGTAGCTGAGCTGAGCTGTATTCACAACAGCTTGGTCTCCCAGTGAAAATGAAGAATCCATCACAAGGTTCACCTGAAAACAGTCTAAACAAAATTATCTGGATTGTGCCATAAGGAGTAATCGTGATGTGACATCAGTCTCAGGAATAATACTTCTCACTTCTAACTTGCAAGAATATATTTGTACTTTTTAATGCCAGGCTGTGTGTGTGTGTGTGTGTGTGTGTGTGTGTGTGTGTGTGTGTGTGTTTGTGAACGGGGTTTGGGTACAGCTCTTGCTTAACACCTTAGTTTGCTGAGCTGGTAGAAAATAATAACCAGCCAATTTTGAGTCAGCTCCTTTTGTAGAGGACAAACATGTTGCTATTAATTAGCACTTCCTTGTCTTGTCTTCTTGCCTCTGCAGCTTTTTTAAGTATATCTTGATGGGGACCTTTTTCTTCAGTTGCAAACAAGTTTGTTGTTATTTACTGCAGTATAAACAAATATGAATATGTTAGAAATTCTCTCTCAATTTAAATTTGTACTTTGAGAAAAGTCTCTGAAAACTTGTAATTTAAGAAATATCAATGAAAGTAAAAATAAAGAAATATCTAAATGAAAATTTGCATTTTAGCCCTGAAATGGGGCAGCACAAAAATTACTTTTCACCCCCATTCTTTACAGTGTTTCTGAAGTAAGATAAAAGTTAAGGATCAGTATCTAGAAAACATTGTGAACAAAGCCTATTATATTCTTTTTTCCTCTGTAGTTCAAAAAGGTAAAAGAGTAACTCAGTTCAGTTTGAGGTTATATATCTTACAAAAATGAAGCAGTGATTACCATATCCTCTGATATCATCGTAAGTGCATGTACAACGTGGCATAACACATACTGTGTTTTTCAAGAAGCGAGTCTAATTCCCAAAAGGAAAAATAAACCTAAAATATCATTAAACCAATAAGACACTTTGCGTGACCAGATTATAGTATGTCACTTCTTTTTAGATCAGTCTCTTCTAAGTAAACAGACATCCTTCAGCATCTGAGTATTTCCCTCTGGTGGTCTGCTAAGAAAAACATGAGAGGAGATCTCTCCGACATCGCTCTTTCCACTGGCTGCTCCCCATGATTTATTTGAAGTCCCAAGGTTTGCTTATCTGCTGAGATAGAGCAGCAGCGCCCACTTGCTCAGTGTGGTGAGGTCTATTGTTCTGTCACGGCTCCTGAGGGATTGCCGTGGATTGACCTTGGTTGGTGACCTTATCAGAGGTGATTTTGCAAATACTGGTTTATTTTGGTAACATTCAAATAACTTTTTGCAAGTTGCTTTTTTTCTTAACAAATTCAGGATGGATCTATGAGAATTATGACTCCAAGCGCAGGTTGCTCCTGAGGTGGTATTGTATTTCTGCATTATTCTTTCATTCTCCAAGGCCTTGTGCTGTCTTCTGCATGTCAAAAGACAGAGATGGCTGTGCCTTCAAAAAGAGGGAGCAAACTGATGTTCTTCAGAAGAAAAGTGTAACTCCATAAATGTACCTTCAGAGTCTTTTTTGCATGGCCAGTATTGATTATAAAGTACACCTTCTTTGTCAGTATAATACAAATCTGTATGTTACTATTGTCACAAGGTTTCAGGTGTTCATCTGGATACATCTCTCTGATTTAGCAGACCTTTAGACAATTTTAGGTCTGTATATGAATACTAATTTCCTTCATTATGATCTGAAAATCCGAGCATTTTTCTTAATTAGTGTTTCAAATAGTCAAGGAGAAGTTAAGGGACAATAACATTAAAAATTTAATTCATTAAAAATTGTAATTTTAAAATTAGAAAATAAGTTGAAAATATATATTGTTCAATATTCAGTATAGTGAAGGTGAGAGCATGAAGGAACTTCATAGAATAGCATAATATTATATACAAGCAGCTGTATCCTGAAGGGGAGTGGAGCATCTGAGTGCGCCTCCTTTCCAGATGCAATCATGTTTCCCAGGCACTTTACAGCAAGTATGAGCTAAGTGCTTGGTACAGGTGTTGCTGATGCAGCATGGCAGTCCTCTACATTTGTGTAGAATTCCTGGGTCTGTTCATGCTGGATTAGGCAAGAGGAAAGAGAAGCATGGATGGCTGGCTGCAGAGCTGAAGTGAGATGAATAGAATGTGCAAAAGCAAAAAGAGAGTATATATTTTCAAAATCTAAAAGAAGTAAAAGTACAAATTTAAACATTTCAAAATTACAGAAAACAATAACTTTCCAGTTGGTTCAAAACTGTAGGTTTTTTTATTTTCAGTTTATGAGTTTTCTGAGAGTTTGATTCCTTGACAAAATTTATAAAGGGATAATGTCAAAAACTAACAGATGATGGGAAAGAAAAGGAGTTTTCTGATTATCTCAAGTGAAGGATAAGAGCAGTAAGAGGAAGGAAGCTTGAAAATGTATCAACTTTCTGCTGTAATGGAGCTACAGAAGCAGAAACATAAAACTGTATTGACAGTCAGGCCTTTCTATCACTGACCTTTCCTTAATTTTTTAATGGTAGGAGATATGTAATCTAAAAATTAACTCATGTGCTCTTTCTGGGCTTTATTATGTTATTTCACTGGAGAATGACCACAAGGATCTCTCTGGGGATCAGTCTGATCAAGTGGGGAAATGAACAGGTCCTTTCCATTACAAATTATGTGTACTGGACTGTATCTGTGCCAAGCATAAAGTAAATTATTTGACTAAAGGAAATTAAGAGAGAGAAAAAAATATTAGTGGCTCACTTATTCAATAGCTTTGCCAATGTATGCTTTCCTTTAAAAAAAAAATTTAAAAAATACTTTATCTAGTCTAATTTCAGTGCCTTGCATAACGAAACTTTAAAGTACTCTTTTTGTAGTAGAACTGCTTGAAGACAGCAGTGATACTTTACCATTCTGTCTGTTGTCATGTATTTAAGTCACAGACTTCCTACTTACAAATATTTTATTGCTTTTGGCAATTTAATTTTAACTTGAATAAAAATGAATATTATAAATACCTAAATGTTTTTATTAAATAAAAATTAATACATCATCTTACTATCAGAAGTTTAACTGAATGTAGTAGTACCATTTTGTTTATATATAACTTCTAATCAATGTTACTGTGTGTAGAAAAATTTATGTTGACATTTGAGGCTTCTCTCTACATAGATAGAGGAGAAGAATGATAGGTTGAAATTTGGTGGTGATAACACCAAATGGTGCTGGACATCACATTTCTATTTTTTTACTGAGAATATGCCCAAAATTCTTTAACCATCAAATGTCATTTTTTAGTACTATTTGAGATTAGAGACTGACACTATGTCAAAAATATAATGCAGAAACACTGGCTGGATGTCTTAATAGAAAAAAAAAATCATATCTCTAATTGGCTCAAAATTCAATACATATATATGTAAAGTCAGTCCTTTGGTAAAATACCGGCCCTGCATGTGAGAGAGCTTAGAAGAATGTACTTACAAATCAAAATAAAATGAAAGGGAAACAACAGGTCTGGGAATATATAAACAAGATACTGGAAAATGAGAATTTAATCCAAAGGATATAAAAGTAACTGAAGATACCTGAGTACAGTTTGTGTGTGAGGTCTGTGTGTCTGTGTCTGGGAATCTATAAGTACTTAGAAATATGCTTGTACGTGCAGAAATATCTACTTGTAACATTTGTGTAAAAGTGTAAGAGAGAATAAATGAGAAGGGGAAAAACCAAGTATCCTGGAGGGCTACAGTAATACTGACTGTCTTTGGCTTTAACACTCTGTGTGGGAATCCTGGATTGATTTTAGGAACAAGCATTCAGCTCCACTTTTTTACATCCAGCACTGCAAGTATGACAGTCAAATATAACTCAATAGCACCTGTATTTTCTCACACTTCTTTGCTTGTGTGTACAGTTCACAGAATCACAGAATCACAGAATATT
>NW_010186485.1:0-34852 GCF_000695765.1 Mesitornis unicolor | reverse complement strand
GGCGAACGGAGGGCCTGGGCGGCGGGGCCGAGGCGGCCAACGAGGGGCCCGTAGCGCCGAACACGGGCTGCCGGCGCGGGGAGCACCGGGCCAAGCCCTCCCGGGAGTGACTCGGAGGCTGAGGCTGCCTGGCAGGAACCCGCCACCGCATGTGGCAGGGCCCTAGTGGGGCCTATCCATATTTTCTACTGAACATCTAAGATTTATTTTAAAAAACAACAACCCTAACATTCAGGGTACCATAGATGTTCACAACCAATTCTTCTGGGCATCAAGGACTCGTGCAGTAATTCAAGTCTACTGATGTAAAAGTCCCATCCCTACTATGCAGCTGCCACTCTTCCATCACTGAATAATGTAGCCTCTTGCTGCTTTTCAAGTGCAGTATGGAGGTATTTACACTCTACAGACTTTGGGTGGGTGTTTTTTATAATCATTCGTGACAATTTCCATCTGCTTATCTAATAACATCCCTCTACCAATTAGGGTCCCCTTTGCAGCACAGGCCAAATCAGTGCAGCATAAGTGAGCAGTGGAATTGAAAAACCCAGCAGCTGCCTTACATCAGCTTCCTACGCAGAGACACGTTTGCCACTGTGCAAGTGCTTTTCTGTAGTTTAGTCCGAGCACCAAGAGATAGCAAGGCCCATTTATAAAAAGCAGCTCAGCTGAAGCTGCAGCTATAAATAGAGCAGCAAGAAGCTGCCAGAAATCTCAACTAAACTAGGCAGGAGCTCTGAAGTCAGATCTGAAATACTGCTTTCCAGTTTCCCTTCTACTGTTCACATGTGGTTCATTTTGATTAACATTAATTGAATTGTACTATCTGGGCACAATACAGATTGTCAAAAACACTGCTTGCTACAGATTTGCCTTACCCCCCATTAGAAATAATTTACAAGGACGCTTTTCCAGTTATTTTTTCCTTTCCAATGACGGTATAAGTCCCTTTAGAATTATTTGAATCTTCAAAGGCCTTTTTTTGCTGGTCCCCTTTTGCAGACTCTCCAGAAGCAGGATATGAATGTGCAGGGGTTTTTGTTCCAGTTACAACCAGGCTTACACCATATGCTACTGTTAAGTGCATGTTCCTGTTATAAAGTAGCACTGGAGGTCAGTCTGTTTCCTCAATAATTTAAATATAAATATGTAAATAACTGTGAGAGGGCAATGGAACAATTTTAATCTACATGGTCAAAAATAAGCATTCTACTACAGCTGAGCTCAGAGACCAAAGTGTAGAAAGTTGCTTTGAAATCAGTGTCTTAAGGAGAAGAAATTCAACTGCCTGCCTTTTTCACAGATTAGCAATATCCCCCTCAGATTCCACTGCTAAGGTTCCTGAATTTTGAATATGTTGATACATGCTTTTATAATTATAAAGATGTGTCAAAGGTAGGGTCACTGTTCTGAAATGTCAAACTGGTTTATGGACTAACTTTGCAAGACAATTCCTAACAGGAATTTGTGAAGCAAATGGTAATGAGGAGTAGGGATGGGGACACAGTGGGCAGGAACAGGATGGAGATGACAATGGCAGGGGGGTGGAGACGAGATGAAGACAGGAGGACAGATGACATATAACTGGACTGGTTATTGATACACAGAAAAACCACAGTAGCTCTTTTCTTACTGCAAGCTGACGTACCTGTTTCAAACTCATGCCACTTAGAGCTGACATGGCAAGTCCGCTGTCAAATTAAGCCTTAGCAATTCATCTTCTGTCCTTGCTGTTTGACCTCAGCATGTATCAGATTGCTGTATGTTCCTGACCCTCAGCTGATCCACGAAAGAGAGACAGCCTTTGCCAACAAATCCTGGATCTGATGGCCCTTGAAAAAGAAGCTGAGACAAAAATGGCTCAAAATGACCCAAAAATGGCTCAAAAACTCTGCCTCCTTTCCACTACCATAGCTTTGGTCCAAGCCAGTCATTTCACACAAATGCTTTTTTCAATTATTATTTGCATGCTGACTGATATATTCTGAATAGATATTCCAGTTCACCGAGTCAGATGAATATTCTGTTACCTTCTTAGTAAGCAGAGTAATACACAACTGTATACATGAGGTGGACATTACTTTCTTAACAACTGTTATTTGTAACACTGTTTTGGAATGCAAACATGACAATTTCTAGTCCAGGAACGTCAGTCTTTCAAAATACTTCATGTGCAATTTTTTCCTCTAAAAACAGAGATTTTCATGAAGAGCATCTCAATGGCTACAAGCGTGTTTGAAAAATACTTCATCAAAGAATTTCAAACAATTCTTGGCAGAATTTTTGTTCTGAACAGTGGCATCCTACAACATAAAGAGATTATTTTCTTCATAGTTGCAAACAGGAATAAAACATTGTTTTTTCTTGCATTTTGACATACTAAAAACTACACTGACCTGAATAATTCCTACCCCTAAATTTGAAAATGTTTAAAATTAATACATAGCAAACTTTAGGGTGAACCAGCTAAAATTGATTTATACACTACTTTTGACAAATCCACACAAATTTGAAGTACTTCAAGAACAAAAATACTCTCTTAATTACATGTTTTATTTAAGGCACATATATTTCATTCTACATTTGTATCCTCCCCAGAGACACTCCACTATTTTAGACAAGAAAAGAAAAAGATAACTAATGAGACCTAGTCTTAAAACTGTTTAAAGTCCACTTGTAAAAATTGTTGAAGGGTAGTGTCTAGGTCAGGTGAAGGAGAATCTGCTATCTGAAAACGAAAAATTAAAGTATCTTCATATATAAGCACAACCAAAAGGAAAACAACACATCAAAGGACAAGGTCATCATTGCCTTTAACAGTAAATCTGCTGCTATATAAAGCATCTTCATGACATAGCTAATTATTTGTCTTAATGTGAAGTTTTGAAAACAAAACAGGACAGAATTTCAACAGCTCTACCTTCATATGCACACAGCTGCCGCTTTAAAAACAAGCAGTTTTTACCTGTGCCTCAGTGGAAAAAGGGAACATCTATAGATATTTGACAAAACAGAGGAATCATAAAGGAATATAAATAGAATGAAAAATGCTTTTCACAGAGCATAAATATGATGCTAATGTCTGTTTTTAGAAACAGCAGCTAAGTAGCATTAACTTGCAGGTAACCCCAACTACTTATGTAGTTAACAAAAATATCTGCAAGTCTAATCTTTCTTCCTGTCCCTTGGTAGCCCTCCATAAACTGGAGCAAAGCACTGAGTTTGAAAAAGAAATCCAGGTGGCTCCCCGGGTGTTGCCGTTTGGATTTCATTTTCCCAGAGTGCAGTGAACCACTCTGACAGTGATCATGAGGCTGCTGCCTCATGGTGTGAAGTACTTTTGCACCATACTTTTGGAAGTCATGCTCCTTGTGGCTCGCTAGCGACCTATGAACTATGGCACCACCAAGTCATAGAACTTGAGCCTTGCTGGGATGTAGAATAGTTGGAGTGTCAAATATTGATTTGTATGATTATCATAAAGCTTTTCAGGTTACACAGGGACAGATGAGCAGTGTTATATCCAGTTATTGAGGCAGATGAAATTGCTGCAGGAGAGGAAGAAAGAGGATGCAAGAAGTCTGGGTCAATCTAGACAGCGGAAAAAATAATATAGTATAAATGCCAGATGTAAAATGCATTGGAAGACAAAAAGTATTTATTGGATACAAATAGCTTCTTGGCACTAGAAAGATAATAATAATCATCAGAAACTGCAGGCTGGAGAGAGGATAGTACGCACCTTTCTTTGTCTGTGCATCATACATTTGCCCATTTTCTTGTTCTTTAGCAGGATTTGGCTGCAAGAATCTGAATGTAACTACAAAATGAGAGAACACCACCAATGAAACGCGTGTGCTCTGAATGCGGGCATTTTCAGCATGCTCTTGGAGAGCACGTATATATCTTTATATTTCATTGGACCAGTCAGCTCATGGCCGTTGTAGTGTTTTAACGTTTCATGGTTTACAGAAATATAATATTGTTTAACTTTTGTAAAAATCAGAGCAACAAGGCCATCAAATTAGGTAGAAGGTTTGCTACTGTTGTGCAAGTATACAAATGAAAAGTGAAATGCTGAATGTACAGCTTATACCTGAAAGTTACACATAGATACAACACTACAATATAATCAAATACATAAAGGGTTTTCATACACAGCATGAAATGATTGCTTTGCCCTGTGATAATATCAGAATGAAGTTAAGAGCCCAGAGTACATTCAATTTCTAAGAGATTAATAATTTCGTTAAGTGTTCCTAGGACAAATTTAAGGTAAGTGGAGAGGAAGGATTTAGGAGAAGTCTTAAGCACAGCTCAATGATTTTAGGCAATGACTGAGACATTATTTCTGCTGTCATGTGGAGTATTTGGAAAGTCTTTCATTCCACTGGGAAATCTTTATCTTATTAATTAAAAGGAAGAAATTATAAAGACAATGAAATATTTCTAATGAGATTTTATTAGACTGAGCATCTATCTTGAGAGTTACTGATCAAAAGTCTCCAGCTCTGGGTGAGACCTCAAGTGTGTTATTTTGGACACAACTGAAATAACTTGCATTTTGCTTTTAGACAAAGTTAAAGGGATCAAAACTCAGATTGCTTATTTTACTGCAGATGTAGGCATTCTGAAATCTACTGCTGTTCCAATTGGCTAGTGCACAGTTGGCTGCTGTGAGTAAACCATGCCACACTCAGTGAGACTGTGGCCTGATGCCATTTATTTGTGACCCACCATTTTGAGAACCCCTTCTGAAAAGACACCAATGCAATACAAATGTAAATATATATTTCATGAATAAGAAAACTTAATACTTTTTACATTTCAATAACATGCCAGAGTTAATAGTGCATAAGTTGACCTCTATATTCATACAATATTGGTCAGAAAAAAAAATCTTGTAATTATATGCTATTTTGTAAATAGGAAGATTTATTAATTTTGGTCTTGTTAGGATGTTATGACTAAATGAATATGTCAATTTCAATTACTGATTATAGCAAAAATTAATCTTTACAATTACCTGCTTTTTCACTTTCACCTGGCTTACCTATGAAGCTCCACAAGTGTGATACTTTTTAATTCTATGGGATTTAAATTAATCTCAAATATCCACAAAGTAGCATTTTTTTGTATCTTCTGCTTATATCCATGTCCCAATAAATTAGACTATTTTAAATATCCCATGAAATCTGGCATTGGAAAGGTTAAGTGAAAGGCATGCAGGGCAAAAGAGGTTGTCAAAGTGCAAAACAAACAAAACATTTCTTCTCTTGTACAGCTTTTCCTAGTTATTGTTTAAGCACTGCAGGCCAATTGCAAAGTAGCAACATTACTACTGTCTCCAGTATTCTCCACTTTGCTTGTGTTTATGGATTTGAGGTGAGCCTTCTGTGTCACCGAGGGAGTAAATGCCACCCAAGGCTTCAGTCGATAGAGGTGATTCAGTTTCTGAAATGCAGTAGCAAGTCCAGCAGATATTATTGACTAAGGCTATTGAGAGAACATTGGCGATAGCCTGCCTCAACATCTACCTGCTGAATGAAAAGCAGCAGCGGCAGCAGCAGAGGACGCGTAGGTTTAGAGTGACAGAAGCCATGGAAGGAAGCAAAACTAAGAGACAGCAACAGTAAGACAAAAGTACATATAAACTTTTAATGAATTAACCTTACAAAAGACAATAGCTTCAAAACATTTGACACGTTTGTACAAAACTATTCCAGCATTGTTAGTTCTCTCTTCAGAAAGAATGCCAGCAAGCCACCCAACGTGTCCCTGGCTATGAGATGCAACTGGTGATCACACCCAAATCATGTGTGGACAGAGTAAACTTATTTACAAATACTGTATACTTTAATACCAGATTAGTGGATGCTATTGGGGAGCGACTATATTTTCCAGAAAACACCATGCATCAGGAAATAGTATGCACCCCTAGCTTTATTGCCTTTTTTCCCCCACATTTGTCACTAACATCTCTTTTTAGTCCTTTCAGGATGAGTTACCTCCTTTTAACTCCTATTCCTTCTTTTCTTGTCTTTGATAACAGTGCAAGTAGCAGTACAATCTTCCAGTCCTATAGCGTACATCGCAACTGTCCTTGAACATAGGAAATCAAGGTGCAAGATGATGGCTCATGGGACTATTCTGCAGCCATATTAAAATAAGTGCCACATATCAGAAAATAGCACGCATGTTAAGGGCCAAAATGTAGTTAAAAAGTGCGTGATACTTTCCTGAAAATATGGTATTGATGACACGTATAAGCATTCTTCAAGATGCCACATTCCCTTGTGAAAGGGATCTTGTCATTTCAGTATGTACAAAGTATGTCTTCAATTCTCCTTTTCCTTTTACATTTATTATACCTCTGCAAGTGCTCATGTAGCCCAGTGTTTGCAGGACGTTGTTTGTCTCCTCTGTAACCTGCAACAATACAGTAATACAGCCAGCATTGATAACAGAGCAAAGCAGAATCTTCTTTCAGAGTGTAAAGAGAACATATGCTCTGAGCAATTGTAAGGGTTTTGCTATAATGCTTATAAGGCCTTTCAGGGGCTCAAGTGAGGTTTGATCACCTGAGCTTTCAAACAGGCTGTTGCTGGATACCGACTCTGACCACTTACAGCCTCCTAGATACACCAATGGCACTAAAGATAACACTTCCTCACAGAGCATTTTTCTCAACTTCAGGAGCTGTTTTTCATTTCAGCAGACCCAAGCTTCCCCATCTTTTTGTAGATGCTAAGATTGTGTGAATGCAGTGATAGCAAGACATTAGCATCTGTCAGAGCTCTGTTGCCAGTTTCTCACATAACTGGCAGTGAACCAAACTTTAGGCAGTTCTGCCATTTGAGGTGAAAGCCCACTAGGACAGAGGTTGTTCAACAGCATCAGATGTCTTGGACTGTCTGAGTTTCTTTGTGAAGCAAGCAATCGTTTGTAGATGTCATTGCTTTGACATCCCTCCTGTTTCCAGTTTTAACCGACAGCTGGTAACTTTACTTTTCCTTTATTTAGTTCTGAATAGTATCAACCATAGATATGGAGTGCTTTCAATCGCATGCTGGGATCTCAAAATGCTAGGCAGCATACTAGGAAAATACTTAAAATGTGATCCCTGACTACAGAACCACTGGAAAATGAGTAAATTGAAGGTCTTTTCTATTTATATATTTATTTATTTTATTTTTCTACATATATAGAAATGTGATTCGTTTTAAATCCTCTCTTAATCTAAGGATGCATTTTCAGGCAACTCATGGCTTCCTCCTCTGTATTCCTCTGTAGGGTCAAGACAAAGTTTTGATTTTACTCCAGTTTTCTGTATAATTTTCTTTTAATACTTTGGTTTCCTGCCCAAGGTCTAATTCTTTTGGAATGTACAGATACACCTGGTATGTATTTTTTTTCTGTAGACATCCTTAGCTCAAAAAATAGACCTGTTTAGTGTACAAATAGATACCGTGTTTTAAACAACAGACACAAAGGGATAAGATAAATAGTAGCACAAAACCAAGACTTACTTGTATTTTATCTAAGACACCAGTGCTGTCCATCCTGCTGGCCACATTTACTGTATTGCCCCAGATATCATACTGTGGCTTTTGAGCTCCAATTACTCCAGCTATTACAGGTCCATGGTTGATACCTGGAAAACATCAGAACTTAACTTTAAAAAAGATCCACCAAACAAGGACACACAGTGTATCTGGTAACATATCAAGTCAATATGGCCCATGCTGAATAGTGAGTACAGCAACAAATACTCTGTTAACAACTGTTTTATCAGCCATTACAGAAGGAGGATGTTAGAAAAAAATGCCAAAAGTTAGTTAATCTAATTTTAGTTTTACAGCTCCCTCTCATCCTGAGTAAATTTGATATTTTCAACAATTAGTATCCTAATAACCTGCTACTGCTTTTATTGATAGCATGAGGAACACAATGTGGAAGATCAGCGGCTTCTGGGAAAAACAATACACAAGAATTTATTTTCATTTTTACTTGAAGAGAAAAGATAGCCGATAGAACCTGATAAATATTTGTCTAAGTGCTAGGGATTAAGAGCACAGAGGAACTTGCGCCTTGCAACACTCTGCATTAACACCCAAGTCATGGTTGTGTCTTTCTGCCTCATAACACCCAACATGTAGCTAGCACTAGGGACCTGAGAGTGGAATCCACAAAAGCCATCTGCTGAGTAGCCCAAGCTGGATAGCAGGGCATGCTGAAGATATGTGTGTGGATAGTCCAAAAATTAGAGCAGTGCAGTGGGACTTTCCTACAAAATACAGTGGGCCAGAGGTAACTTTTTATTTTTAACCTCCTTCCTGAAAAACCACTGCTGACGGTTTGGTTAATACCTCAGGGACTAGAGAGCCAGCTTCAGATCCTCCTCCTTCAAGGAAACTCTTAGGAATGTGTTTTGACCGCCCAGTCATTCTGGGATGTGCTGCTCCACGTCATTCCTGCTACTGCAGGACTCCTTTGCATGACACGAGTGTTTGCTGGGGCAAGGCTGGAGGAGTAGTATTCTCAGTTCAGGGGAATGCTCTAACAGAGGGTGATACCATCTGTCTCTTTCTCTCATGTCCAAAGTGACATGAAAAGGCAAAAACTGTTCAGAAAATACTGCTCAGCAGGACAGACAGAGAATATCTAATTCCAGAGTGTCCTACAGCCTGGGCTCAGCATTCTCCAGGGAACAGGGATCCCTGTGCTTGAGCAGCCTCAGCCAAAAGCAAGAATCAAATTAAGTTCACCTACAACAGAGACAAATGTTCTAATCATGGAACTATATAGAAAAAAAACAACATGTCAGCCTCTATTCTGTTCTGAAAAAAAGCAGCACCTGTGCAAAACTTGCCACAAAAGCATATCTGAGCTTGGCTAATAAATCAAGCACCTTAGCTAACAGAAGCGGAGAGACACCTGAAACATAATCCAGGTGCTCCCCTCCCTTGCCTGACAATGTCAGGGTAGGCGGTGTACCTCCTAAGGCACAGCTAGCAATTCAGACACTCACAGAAAAGGAAAGTTGAAAGCTGAGACCTCTTGTGAGCAGCAACAGTTCTGGGTTTAGATGCTGGCTGAGGAAGGCTTTTACAAATGGCAGCTTGGGTTTAAATCTTTACAGTGGGGATTGTGTTGGAGGCAGATGCTCAAATTTTTCTGTGGCTTTAATTGCTACAGATTCCAGATGCTTTCATGATCAGGTGGTGCTGGGAAGTGGAGTAAAGTGAAGTGAAAATGGGAAGTGAAGATCTCAGTGGTGCCTATATTGGGTTAAGGTGGCAAAAGTGCCAGTGTGGGACCTGTGTCTCTTTGCAGATTTGATCATTTCTCATTTCATGAAGCAAAGGAGTCTGACTTCTCTGGAATATATAGAAAACACTTCAATAATCTCAGCTAGGTGTCTTTTTTCCACCTAGAAAGTTTGCTTCATGATCCCCACTTTAAAGGTGTCAGTATTGCTTTAATCAGTTTGTGGATTTAGCTCCAACACTCAGCAGGCTCTTTATCTGTACCGACACTGCTGATATGTGTGTTCGCAAGCATGTGGCATGTGTCATCTATGGCAAGAAGATAACTCTTATTCTGTACAGAAATATGGTATCTCTACATGTTTTTTTTTTAAACCCATTCAGTTCTGTAAGACTTTGAGATGGAAGCATACTTCAACTTTGCTTTGTTATTTTTTAACTCCAGCAAGGAATACAAAGCATACTGGCACAGGAGTGCCCTCAGGAACACATGATTTCAAGTCAGAAGATTGCAAGTTTTGCCAGTGGGTGTCACTCTGAAACATGAGAGAAGCAGCAGAAAGGAAAAGCAAGCTGCACAGCAAGAAAAAAAAGACAGGAGAATAACTCTTGGAAATCAAATAATTCTGACATGCTTACAGGATTTATGTGTTTCCAGTATTTATTTACTGCTTTCATTTCACACTTTCCAAGTTACATATTGCATTGTAGAACTGCTGTGTATTGCCATCAGGAAATAAACATTTTGGAACATATGGTTTTTGACCAGCTCTGAATTAATTTATTTCATCATCCTCCCGTGGCTTACTGCAGCAGCTGCCTATATATTTTTTAAAATACCATGATGCACAAGTAGGAACAATTAGAAGCTGAAAGATAAGGGATACCCCTTTCAAATATAAACAACTAGTCATCTTTTCTCTTATTAGTCAATAACCACAGAAAAAAACAAAAGATAAATATACTCCTTTGTCTAACACTGGAAAAGAAAGGGTGCATTTTTGTATGTTTGACTACCATTCTTTACTTCGGAAAACTGCCCTTTTCTGAGTCCTGCCTTGAAACACTCCTTGTCACAACAGCAGCTATGGTTAATGGACAACCTCACGTAGGCTGCCTTTAAGCAGGATAAAGATGGTGCTGTTTACTTCCATGGCCCTTCTGGTCAAATCTACTAACACTTTAATCAGCTGGTAGTTCACACTGAATTCTCCCCCTCCTCTCTGATGTTCTCATATAAATCCTGTGATACATACCTACTCGTAACTTGAAGTCATTGAATGAATGCTTGTTTATGACATCCAGTTTCGCCACCAAGGCAAATGCGAACTCCACCATGGTTCCTATGTGCATATACTGTCGTTCAGGTTCCTGAATTTAAACAGCCAAACAAATAGAATAAAATAATTTTCCTTAGCCTTAGTTGCTGTGAGAATACAATGAAAATATGCTTCATACCTGAAAGCACTTAAACCCTTAGGGATGTCTTAATACCCACAGGCAGCAGAAGAAAAGTTATGTAGAAGATGGTTATGTAGAAGATGCTCTGTCCTGTTTGATCAGTGAGATCAAACAATGGCAAATAGACCAGGATGCATTTTACTTACACAATCAAGCAGCCTAGAGATGATAGATCCAAAGCATGTCTACTCTAATGTGTTGATTGTCAAACACCTGATTAGCTGCTACCTAATCCCACAGGCACTCAGTCTTTATGCGCGCATAGGATTTGCTCATTAATATTTTCTAAGTGTCTGCTTCTATTTCATGCCCATTAATAATAAATAATGTTTGTGGACAGTCCCACAGAAACTCCTCCCTCTCATTACTCAGTACCCTAGTTAATGCATAAGCTCCAGTGAAATTTACAATTTTAAGAGTTCCTCTAGTGATCTCATCTGGTAGATAAGCAAGCACCTCTGAAAACATCTAATAGACCTGAAAATTAATAAAATACAGGAGAAAGAGAGGAAGAAGGCAACTCATCCTCTGCCCATTAATTTACTAGCTCAGAGCTTATACCACTTATAAAGCCTATAGACTTAATGTGACTTAATACATCAACAGTGTAGCCTGTTTTCCAAGTACTGGTTTGAGTCCTCTCAGGCTGAGAAGAAAATTGATTTTCAGGCTCCTACAGCCCAGGGTAGGACACTGACAAGAGAATGATTTAATAAGATGGACTCATTGATCTCTGTGAGAAATGACCGAATCTTCCTCATTCCTTGAGATAAAATGACAGAAGAGATGGACAGATGACAACTTTGGGAGATGATTCATAAAGTAGATGCATCAGCCTAGGAGGGACAGTAGTGGTTCTTGCTAGAGCAGCTGTTTAGATGAATGAAGCCTAATTCCTTTGGAGTTCACTCCTAGCTAAGACAGATGGTCTCCTGTTCAGTTGATGTATTCAGATCCCCTCCTTAGGCACTCAGTCTTCCTAGGGTGCTTGTTTTAAGCTGGGGGCTGTTCCCAGCAGTACACCCAGCAGTCAGTCACTGCCACACTAGGTACTGCAGTATCTGTGGATCTTTGAGTGTCTGGGCTGAAGGCTGCTCAGTTTTGGTGGGTTTCCTTTGAATATATGTACTAAATAAACAAAGGAACACTGAAACTTGGATCTCCTGATTCACAGTTTGTGGAAATAACTCAAATGATAAATTTCTTCTGTGCACACACTAGTTTTAATTGTGATTGAGAGATCCTCTATGTCTTCTCATCGCCAGTCTACAGTTCTGCATTTCCTTCCTCCCCTTCATTTCCCTGTATAAAATGCCAGAGCTAATTTGAAATCATTCTCTTTTTTGTCCTCAGGATCCTTAAGGTCTATAGTTCAGGTGTTAATTGCTTCTGTCTAGAATGAACATGAGTCTGGCAAGAACAAATTCATCCTTAGCAGAGAATGTGTTGATTCATAATTGCTGTTTCTCTGTTGCTAACCTGTAGTACTCTAAAGATCATGGCAAAAGCAAGATTTTTGCTTAAAAATTATAAATTGCTTCTCTGAACTTTATTTCTTCTGACTGCAGTTCCCAATCCTACCCTATTAAGTAAATCAGAAACAAAGGAACACGCTGTCAATGCTAAGCCTGAGGGCTCTGTAAGTGTACGGCTAATACAGCTACTCAGCCCTTCCATCTTACCATGGAAAACAGTTATTCTTGCATTTTTTTATACACTCTATAAATCCAGTTCTGCTGCAGGATGCAGCAATAACATGCTGTATTGTAGTTAGAGTAGAAGGACTGTTTCAAATTCAGCAAATACAGAGCTGGCATTTTCAAACCACAATGTGAGGTACAATAATTCACTGAGAATACTAAAGAAAAGTATACACTCGTCCAGGACAATACAATCCACACTAATAAGGAAAAAAATAGGCCACAACATTATACATAATCTACAGCCTAATGAACAGAATTTTAGCCTTAATTGGAATATGTGTTTTATTAAGCAGAAACTTCTTCTTGTACCTGACACTGTTCTTGGTTGGGTGTAGCACTCAATCCTGTTGCTGCCATGTAAGTGCTTCCAATAGTCTTTATCTTTTCAACTCCACTGAACTTTGGTTTTGACAATAACTGTAAAAAAGGACAGTTATTCATTACTCAGATCAACAGCCTTGTTACTCTAACAGCATTGTTACTCTAACAGCATTCAGAGCGTCAATTCTTGAAACAGTCTCTTAACAGACATCAAATGCTTCACAAATTTATATGGGATGAAGGACTTGAGGATGGATAAATAAATGGTTATAGCCTCCAAGGAAAGGGAATGTCTGCCTGCTTAAATATCTTTTTATTATAAAGGGACCAAATTTATAGTAATGAGAATGTACATACAGCTCTTAAAAGTCAGTAGACTTTGATATTAGAACTGAGTCACCAAGCGAGACAATGGTCAAGCTTTAAGCAGCTTTCTGAAAGCAAGCATCTCTTCCGTGCCAATGGGGTGTTCCATGCCAATGGGAACAAAGTCCAAGGATTTTAGTTCATATCCCAGGTTGTTTTGAATATTCCAATCTTCGAACATTCTTCATCACTAACAACTTCCTTTAAGACAAATACTGCTCTCAGTGAGACCTTCTCAGCTACCTTTTCACAATCCATTTGTAGTCATGCTCTGTACTTGCTTGTAACTTCACATAATGAAATATTAAAATTTGTACAATCCTTTGAATCGCTCATGTATCAACTGATCAATGCTCTGTATAATGAGATCAACACAGATCAGGTATAACGCAAAGCTGTATCATTTTAAGGAATGTAAATTTACATACCTGACTTTAGGCACTAGTGTTTAGAAACTGTAATTAATATATGTAATGTACTGCCTCATGAACTGCAGCTAAAGGGCATGGGATTCTCATTATAGCAAATCAAAAGCAATTGAGTGTGATGTCAGATCAATATCTGATGTATACCACGTAAATATCTTTTTCCTTTAATACTCCCTGTAAGTAATTTCCATGTGACTAGGCACACAGAAGTTCTTTTCTGTCAGCTCTTCCACTCTCCCTTTCAAGTATGTTTGTTTACTGTTGCATACCCTGGGTCAGTAAGATTGAAACCATATGTTGATTGCTGTTAGAAGTACATACATCATCGAAGTCAGCAATGATCTCATTTAGCAGCCTAAGACATTCCAAGCCTTCCTTATTAACATCAGATTCTGTGTAAAATTCCTTGAAATCCGGAACAGAGGCAAACATGACGCAGACACAGTCATATGACTGATGATATAAATCCTGTCCAAAAGAAAACAGAATAAAGAAAAAAAATCTGTCATACACAGCTCCAAGTAAAAGTTTCCTTACTGACATGCAGTGTCTTGGTCCTGAAAAGGGAAGCATTGCAGTCGTTGGAATGCCTAAAGACAATGGTTAGGTATTTTTTGCATTTAGTTGCATTTATTAATTTTAAATCGTAACAATTTTAAAGCTGTTGTTAAAAAGATTCAACACATATAGCTGAAAATATTTAGTCATTTAAAGTTACCCTTTTTTCCTTCTGAACATTAACTCTGTGAACATAAAATGTTCACTAATTTATTAGACAGGGCCCATTTCTGAGGTTTCTCTTGTACAGAATTGATCTGGCTTGCATGGCTGAAACTGTATTTTGCAAACCAATATCTAATTTATTATTAGTTATTTGTGTTATTGTAATAACTAGAAAACGGAACCAAAATCACAAACTCAGTGTACTACAAATGCATAATGTAACATGGTCCTGATAGTTCCTAACTTAAAATGACAAGATGCCTAATAGGACAAAATAATCGTCACTTCCATAAGAAGGAGCTGAGACAAAGGGAAAGAAGCCACTTGAATTAAAACTTATGTCACATTCTCCATTGCCTTCTGTGACCACTGAAATGAGAGCACCTCTGCTCCACAGGAAGATTCTGGTGCTAAAAATGACAACCCCACCTCCCCTTGTTTTCCTCTGCTGTGCCCATAAATATAGAACATCTCCTCTTTCAGGAGAAATTCACATCCTAAAAAAGGAAAAGAGAGATTTTTTTTTAAATTAATATCTATACACAAAGTTAATCACAGTGATAAAAGATGCTGTAAACTACAATAAAGCCAAATTCCGTCTAAGTAATTATTTTAGAAAAACAAGAGTTAAAATACTTATTAGGTGAATAGGATTTTTTCTGTGATTTCAAGAAGCATCGGATGTTACTTCATTAGCTAGCAAAGCTTTTTTTTTTTCCCCTCCAATTTCCCTGGCAGTACATTTCTTTTTAGAAGAATGTGGTGTGTCTGTACACAGAGGTGTACCGACACAGTGAATCTCTATTGGTGATGTATAACTGAAAAATAGCAGGACTGTGGGAAAACTGTTGACTGTCTCATCCCAGAACAAATATGAGGGAAGTTTCTGGGCAAACATGAAAATAATGGCAGACAGAGAGGAACACGGGCAGCTGGAGGAGGTAGATGTTTTATTACTAGATTTTTCCTTTATTTTAATAAGAATTTCATAACCAGAGCATCACTGAAGCTCTATCATGCCTCTGTGTAGTGAATATATAATTGCAATTCACCATTATTATTTATATGCTTAAAGCTGAGCTGGTTGAAATCGCCTATTTGTACCTGACAGCCAGTTTATAGTCATATGTACAAAATCAGTATCATTTGAAAGTGAACTGATTGTGCAAATGAAAAGCAACTAAAGAAAAAGTTCAAGCTGATGAGTTCACTTTCACATCACTACTAAACTTTAAAGGAATTCTGGATCTCTATTGCCCTCTTGCCAAGAGAGTTTTTAATGAAGAACCAATACTGTCATAATATTTTTCTGCCATCTCTTTTATCCATCTTCATAAACATCTGGTTAATAAATGTAATCCATATAAGTAATCAAATAGTGGGGAGCAGGAACCCCACTTGCTGGATGATGTCAACTATATTTAGGCTATTTAAGCACTTGACTGAAGTATTTCATTTGAGATCACAGTCATCCTGTGTGTCCTATACTGTCAGTACAGCAAGTGTGCCTATCTGGAAGGTAATTTTAATGTCAGATGGGCAGAATCACCTCAGATGTTGTTTCACTCAGTTCTGGAAAAAAGGCTGAAGAGGTAATTTTTCCTCATGTAGGCACTCAAGAGGAGTGCCTGAAACTATACAAGATGACTCTGACTACGAAATTCAGAAGCTCAGGTCCAGAATGACCTCTCTTTGTTCCAGTCTCTCACACTTAAAACCAGGCCTACTCTGTAATACTGAAGTGACATAGACTGGTGACTGCATTGAGCATGTATGCACCTAGACTCAGTGCAGATATACTCAAATTAGTTTAAATTAGTTAAGTGGAGCAGTAGGAGAAGATTCACAGGCTCACTCCTCAAATGTTTAGCTTTTGCAGTCTGTGTTTTGCTTCCCATCTACCTACTTCAAATTTAACTCAGGCATGTCTACACTGAAGCTACAGTAACATTTAACATTTGCATATAAAAATGCTAATAAGTTAAGATCTGATGTGCTGAGTGCTTTTCACAGGCAAGTCAGCAGAACAGGTACAGATATTACATTCTGTGGTTAAGTCAGCTTTCTTTCTATTTCCTCAAGTCACCTTCCCTGTAATTTGATTTCAAGTTTGGGTGAAGGAATTCAGGCCACACACATGGTTCTAGTTATTAAAAGATGATTGCATCAGAAATATAAGGCCTTGGTAATACAGAAGGGTAAATTCACAGTGTTATATAAAATACTGGAGGAACATACAAGAGTATCTATAGCAGAATGTAGATAACTAATCCTCAAAACATGGATTATTACACATACTTTTGAAACTTGATCTGACAAAATAAACAAGTTGTATAAATCAGTAATCAAATATTTTTTAGAATAATTTTTGTTCATATTCCTACCAGCTTGAAAAATCCAGTAAGTTCAGCCGAATTAATAGTACATTTAAAATTAATATTAATACATGATTTCATTGTCATAGGGATTCTGTTAATTAGTAAAAACAAAGTTGTTTTAGTTTACCAGATGAACATTAGATAGCAGTTGTTTTATTTGCTTTATTGAATCCTGCTGATTTTGCATCCTGAGAATGTAAAATGTATCAGAATTACAGTACTGATGAGATGCTGGTTGTAAAGTTTGTGAAACAGACAAAATCTAGGCACAGAGGTGCCATATCTGAAATAGCACACGGAAGCTAATGCCCTGTAAAGGTTTACTTGAGAATATAACTTCAAGTCATAAGAAGACAGGGCGGTTAGGAGCTACAACTTAACACTTACAGGAAAAGGAGGCCAATTACGTAGTGCTGCATGCGGAAGATATTACTGAATAATATGAAGCAGAGATGGTGGAAGAGGGATTCATTTTACCACCTCATAATACAGGAACCAGAAGATAGATAGGGCATTTAGAAGTAGAACAAGGAAAAAATATTTTACATAATAGATATATAAATGCATATTTCATTGCTATTCAACAACATGAAAGACAAGAGCTTAGAGGGTTAAAAATCTGAATGCTTATGTGAATACTAGAAAAATGCATAACTAGGAAGTATATAAAAACATCTTCAGAAGGAAAATATGTTCTTATATTTATGGGTAAAAGCATAAATGTGATTAGCACATTAATCTTCAGCTGTTCCTCGAACTTTTGCTGAACTACCTAACATGATACTGCCTGGGCCCTGCAGTTGACTGGATTGGTGGCAACTCCTGTCTTACTACGATTGTCACTGAAAAAAGCATCTGTCTTACTGACATTAAACATGCAGCCTTAATTTCCTACTGAGAATTGCGTTTTCTGAAAGCAGAAGTGTTGCCCAGAATAAATCATGGCAACTTGCACAATGCACAGTCATCAGGAAGAGAAATATGGCTGAGCAAAACACAGGAGCAAAGATTCAAATAAAAGTGCTGCTGCGACACAGGAAGATCAGTGTGCTTTATGCTGCTGGCTGTCCACCCAGTATGGGAACAAACAACGTGTAAGAAAGGATTGCATGCCCAACTGCTACAATTACAGACACAAATCTTTTCCTATAACCAGAGTTATCACTCCTTCCTCTCCTCCACCTAAAAAATAAATGAGCATATTCTATGTGAACACTTTGTCAAATGCTGAAGCCCAGCAACTGTGTCCCATTTGTCTTCATTCCTCTCTAATACTGGGGCAAGATCCATCCCCCCTAATGCTCTACAGCATAGTACCAGCATGGAAAAAACAACAAACAGCACTGTTTATAACCAGATGAGTAGTAATTCCAGTTGTCACAATAAATGTCAAGGAATTTTAAGGAGGCATTCCCACCTAGTTTATTTTGGTAATTCATGATAATAAAGGCTGTGGCAATTGGATGTCTTAATTTTCCTATGAGTACTTCTCTTGAAACAGTATTCTGCAAAACGGTTAATCAGAAAATTAAATGCAACACCATTCCAGAAAGGAATGGCTTTGCTTCTTTCAACAAAAATAAAATAATCCTGTCTTCTGGAGCCAATCACTTTTTTGTTTTATTTTGTTTTGTTTTCCCCTTTGATAACATCTGAATTTCTGCTGCTTGGTTCTCTCCCTACTGTCCCCTCATCTTTTCCATTGTCTGGAGACTTTCTTGGGATGGAGGAGGCAAACTGGTCCCATTCTGCCTCTTGGAAGGGTATGGTGGTCAGCTTCTCTGGGGCAGAATTTCTGCTCTAAGTAGGGTACTGGTTCCATCCTGTAGCTAATGAAACAGGATTTCTCTTGCTCAGTAATGTGCTTGCCAGTTAGCTTGCAGCACAAAAGCTCCTGAGCACTTTTTACTTTTAGGGGAACTGGATGCTAACTACATAAAGGAAAAGGCTGCACAAGCCAGGTGCAGATATATTTCATCCTGGCCCTATTTCCTGCTTTTCATTTTATAGGTGTTCCTATCTTTCTTTCTCTCAACTGGAAAGTACCCTATTTGGTATCCAACATGCACACTATAAGCAGAAACCCAGTTCCGGAGGTTCTGGTAATGCAAACAAACCTTTATTACAGTTTGCTCTGAAGTAACTTTGCTTTTACCATATCAGCATTAGTTAATGTGTATCCTGTTATGGAAAAACCTCTGTTGGTTGTCTAAAAGTACAGTCCCACTACTCCCAGTTAACATTCATTCACTCTTTTTTTTCCCCTTTCATTTTCCCTGCTGCCTGTTCTTCAGCAGCATACTTTGTCTTCCCTTTTCTCCATACATGCATAAAATTCTAAGAGTAGTAGTATTCTGAAACAGACTATTCATTCATTAGATTAATTTTCATCTCAAAATCTGGTTTAAACAGAAAAGAATATACATAGAACCATATTAACATGAATGTTTGCAACTAAGAAAAATGCAGGAAAACTTCAATTCAGTGCCTGTTGACATAAATATCCATGCAAAGAAAACAAATTTTTGATCTGTCCTAACATAATTCTTAGGTTTATACACACATACAGAATGTCCTTTCAGGCTCAACATGTCCTTGCTGATATTGAAACAAATCTGAAGACATGACAGATGCTTATATTCCTGAATATATTTCCAGGGATTTGAAAGGTTCTTTCCTCTTTGAAAACTGTGTTTAAAGAGAAACAAAACAAGAAACTGAAGATTTTTTTTTTGTTTTGAACTTATACCACTAAATTAATGTCAAATTACTTTTATTTCAGCTGGACAGCCCAGCACATTACCATTTCTGTTCTTCTAAATTGATTAATGCTCATCCCAACCTAAGAATCTTGAGGGGTGACAATACAAATCCAGTTCCCAATACAAAGGTGAGCAGATGGTGTTGCTCTGCTGGGGAGCTAAGATGGAATAGCACATAAATGAGAAAGCAATCTCCTGATGGTTTGCTGTGTTTAATGCCTGAACTGAGAACTGGAGCTGAGCCAACTTGACTTCCAGCCAAGGCATTCACTGTCTTGAAAGGAACCCCACAGCAGTTTTCATTTGACTTCAGCGACCAAATGAATATTTGCAGGTAGTACTAAAGTACTGATCTAAAGTACTGATTAGTACCACTCAGTGCAAACCACAGTGAAAGGGAAGACATTATCCTTTTTGACTCAGGAGATCAAAAATTAATCCCTAAAGCTGCCCTCTCCCCACTTGTCAGTTTTTGAAAAATTAGTATGCACAAGTAATTCAAACTAAGAGCTCTAGAACTGCTACTATCTCTAAACACTTATTTTTTCATCCTTTTTTGCTTTACTAAAACTGTAAAGGACCAGATTAGGAACAGATCTAATTTCCACCAAAGTCAAGGAGTCTTTCCTCCAACAACGAGTCTTTCGGTTGACTCTTTTGGTGCTTGGATTAAGATCCATAAACAGTGAGTAAGCAGGTAATTGAGTGTTCAGAACCTCTCTCTAGAATTAACAGCCACTGTTTCAGGGAGAATGTTAATTTTCACTTCAGTAAGTAACGCCTCCAGTCACCAGAAGAAAATTCAGAACCTGGATGCAGCTCCACTCTGATCACAAAGGAAAAAGTATGTGAAAGCATATGATTTAAATTTAAATCCATGTTGATTCAACTATCCCCTTCTTCCTCCTCACCCCTTTTTTACCCTCCTTCGAACGGCAAAATGCATTGTCACTTGAGATAATTTCACAGTTTTTACTTTAATGTACTAAATGCTGTAAAGTCAGCTTTTCGGGTATGTAAAGGGGAACGAAAGAGACTGTAAATCTATAATCTTCCTGTATGGACCTACTGTTCAAATCAGCATTAAGTAGTATTTCCAGGACATGCTGCTTTCTTACAGAGCAGAGGATATACAGAGAGAGCTGACCTCATTCTTCAGGTTTCTTGCCAAGAAGTGTTCGGCTACGTGGGCTGGAAGCACGTTCTCCAGAAGTACTCGATTTAGGTTCTCCATGGTTTCAATCTCCTCCCGCTCTTTTTTGAACTTGTTCTTCCACAGGAAGTCTAACCTACAGTAATATTCATTCTGTTACAAGAGGACACAGAGGTAAAGAAACAATAGGCATCTTGTCCTGCTGTAGTACAGGTTTCAGAGACAAAATAAGCACAGTACACCACCCCTACAAGGTTATTTGGCCACTCAAGTACAATTCCAGATCCCGCACAAATCAACCCCCAAACACAAACTATGTGACATTCATTTCGTCAAACTTACAATGCCCCCATAAAAAGGCCCAGGAAAAAAATTAAGTTGCAAGATGCTTTGAAGAATAGAAGATCTATTTATTTATTTATTCTCAGGCTTTAGTAGAAATTCATTCCAGAAATCAACCATTGTTATGGAAAGAATTTACAGTTCTGCAACTTAATATGATGTCTTATTTATCTGAAGTGTAGAATTTAACTTACAATAATGCGCATTTCAGGAAGACCCTGACTTTTACCAACTTGAACTTATGTCAGGCAACCAGCCTGGTAAAACGGGGGCTGTACAAGAAAAAAAACAAACTATTGCTGTAATACATCTTCAGTTTACCAAATCATTATCAGATTATAAAAAATGGCCCAGACAGTTGGGCCAACTCAGTTTTGCTTTTGCTGGGGTTGTTGGTTTGTTCTGTTTTGTTTTGTTTTTCTTGAACTGTTTTCTGTAATACTTTATCCTTCTTTTCTTTTTGCCTCAGAGTTTTCATGAATGTTTTTTTAACATCCCCAACAATAACTGGAATTATATGGAAATTTATAACATCCTTGGAATATTAGTGGCTCTGGAGATCTGATTTCATTAAAAAGATGTTGAAAATTATTAAAAATGGGGTTTTGTGGAGCACTATTTCTTTTCAATATTGCCAATGTTTTGTCATAAATTCTATGTCATTATTTGTACAGTAAAGCCTTCACTGGCCTATCTCATTCAAACTGATATAAATCAAGAGCTATTTCAATGTAGTCCAGTGGATTAATGCTATCATGCAGCCTTAATGAAGACTATGTTATTAAGCAGGAGAACATGATTATGATGACAATCTTATTATAGAAAAACCTAAAAATGCGAGCTAGTATTATTAGCAGTCAGTGAGCATTCACATCAAAATGAGAGTAGTCCTTCTGATTGGACAGTGGCTGTCATAGCTCAAAATGATTCATAGATATTTTGTTGAGATCAAAGCTAAAGCTAGTGTAGAAAGTTGAGATGGTATTAAAATGTTTTGGCCAGCTTTTAAATATGTATATTATATACTTATACATCTAAGTTCCCCACATAGATGATAAATTCAAATGCTACCAACTGTATTCAAGCAGAGAAAATCCAATAAAAACCTCGAATATCAAAACTATTTGCATAAATTGTCAAAAGTAAACTGAAATTAGGTATCCATACATTGTTCCAACTTTGTACTGAAAAGAAAAGGTGCCAGAGAAGCTGAAATCTGAAAAAAGATACGTTTCTTCTTTAAAAGCTAATTTTAAACAGATAATTTATTTACTGCTTTATTATTTATTGGATTAAATTTAAGCTGCCACAGAAAATGGCAAAAACCCCTCAGAAGTCAGAAAAAATAAAGCATAATGTATTCTACAATTTGCTGTCAAATGAAAAGTCGATGTATCATATTTCCAAATGCCTATTCAGACTTTTAAAAACGAAAAAGCACTACCCTATTAAAACATTCTTTAAATCATGGTTTGGTTGGTTTTTTTTATGTGATCTATCCAAATTAGCATACACATCATTAAAGTTCCTATTTAATCTTAGTAGCCTTGCAGTCATATGAAAACCAAGATTATTTCCCACTTTACATGTTATCTCCAGAACCCTTTCAATATACCAGAATAAAATGTCACTGAATGACCCTTATATATCTGCAGGGAAAATATCCTTGATATCCTACAAAATTTTTTTTCTTCACCTTATGCTGCTTTTCTTGACAACACCTTCCCACAGGTGAGCACAGTGGAATACTCGGGGAGGCATGAAGGACCCTGTGTTCCTCTAGGCACCACAGTGCACTTGGGTTCCTCCAGGACAAGACTACCATGCATCTGTGCAAGGCAAAGCAATGCAACTGCAGAGGTTCAAATCAGCCACAACTTCATGGGCAAAAGTAGTTAAGTGCAACAAGAACCAACTCATGTCTCACTAACTGCACAGAGAAGGGTTTATCTATATTTTGAAATTCCTGTTGAAACTTGCTGAAGGTGCACTCAATCCCTCTGTCAGTATCATTAATGAAGCTATTAAACAGCACTGCTACCAGTACAGACCCTTGAGGGACACCACTTGTCACTGTCTTCCATCTGGACATTGAGCCACTGACCACTACTCTCTGGATGTGACCATCCAGCCAATTCCTTATCCACTAAACAGTCCATCCATCAAATTCATACCTCTCCAACTGAGAGAGAAGAATGTTGTGGGGGACCATGACAAAGGCATTGCAGAAATCCAGATAGATGACATCCATAGCTCTTCCCTCATCTACTGATGCAGTTACTCCATTGCAGAAAGCCACTAGGTTGGTCAGGCAGGAATTTTTCTTGGTGTTTTCACTGCCTCCATCTGACATCTTGGTTAACAGGGACTACAGGTTCTCAACTGGTACAGTGAAGTATTTATCCTTCTTTCCAAGTGGAAGTAGCTGTGCTCCAGCTCCACTCTGCTATTGTCATCAAATGAGCAAACTCTAATATGGTGCTGGCATCAAGGCAGATGAAAAATGTTATTTCTAACTCAAGAAGGATGTTTCCCACTACAGCAAATACTGAAGAAGCTGCCAGATAATAATTTTTTGTCTAGTTACCTGCAGGGCCTGCTTGGCAATTTAAATGACAGTCATTATGTTTCAGGGAATTGTAATGTAAATGAGTTATTTAAAGATGGTATGGGATAAGATCCTTCCCAAGGCTGCAGGCTGTGGGGGTACAGGCTGTTCATGAGATCTCGCATGGATTGCCTCTTCTATCTGAGAGCCCCGTCTCACTCACTGCATTGTTCCTGGCACAACAGGCTGGAATTGCAGCTTTTAGCCACGGATCATGGACAGACCCAAGGATTTAGAGAAAGAACTGCCTTGGCACTTGCCTTTGACTTCATAAAGGGTAAGACCACCGACATCAGGTTAGTACTGAAAATGCACAACTGGGTAATAAAAAGAGTAGTTTCCTGTTGGGTCATAGTTTTAGTGCAACTGTGGCCTCAGCATGTGGTACACTTTTGTGTGCATGCTACATTGTTTCTGTGTCTGCATCAAATGGTAATAACTGTGAAGAAAATAGCTTGTAATTAAGCAACTAGGGAGACAGCAGATGGATGCAGGCAGATGGGAGCACACTAGGAAGCTATGAGACAATATTGGTCAGTATGACAAGCAGTAGTCACAGCACTGTATCAGCATAATGTCTACAGTCTCGATGACCGATATTGGGGAGTTTTAAGGGCATATTGGAAGGTAATAAAGAAAATAGCTTTCTAGATGCTTCTGATGCTCCTTTGCAAGGGTGTGGGGCAGAACGGGATAAAGGTGTTACTCAGAAAAATCTAAAAAATGTTTGAGAAGGTGGGAGGCTGGCATTGTGTCCACTGATGCAAACGAAGAGAAGTGTGCATCTTACCTGTCTACCCAAAACCAGTAATGTGACGAAAAATATAAACAAAGAAATTGAGCCCATTGTCTTCAGGTCTTTCAGTATTCCTGGCCTATAAAATAAAAACATAAGTAAAGCCAACGACTCAAAAGTTAAAACAAAATTACTTTAGCACAAGAATAAGACCACAATTTATGCTACTTTCTGGTATGTAAACTAAGACCATTTAAATATGATAGGATTTATCATTTGATGAAATATTATTACTTCCATTATGTAGTTTAATTGCTTCTACTACATTCTGTGCAAATGTGTCTACATTTTGAAGTCCAGTAATAAGATGAGGATTTAGTAAAAATGACACCTTTTTTTTAGTACAAATAGAGAGTATTTGATGTTTATTCTACACAGACAGGTTAAAAACAGTTTTTTTTAATGTCATAACACTACTTCCCCAAAGAAGAGCTTGACAGTATCCAATGAATGTGAAGAAACAGAAACTAAAGCACCTAACTCCCAAGATGTCTTTTCACCTCAGAATAACAGGAGTCACAAACTAGATCTTTTTGTTAAAAACTCTGCTATGGGAAAAGACACCAGAGGTAATGGGCAACAGTTTGCACTAGCACTCTCATACCGGTGTCACTGAAAGAAGAACCTTGGTGAGACATTTAGGAAGGAAAATACCAACAGACAGACAGCCTGATGGGCAAAACCAAGGCTGCCAGAAGCACATGCTAAATATAACCAGTATCATGGTTCTCCATCCCATCACAGAGGCATCCTTTCCAGTAATGCAATAGAAACATAAAAACCTGGGTTTGTTTATTTAGTCTTCAGATTTAAAAGCAAGGAAAACATACACTTTTTTACCTTTTTTTTTATTATTTTTTAAATTCAGATCCTTCTCCATGGTTGTCTCTGTGTCCTAAAGAACTCGAGCAGTTTACCACACAGGAAAAAAGATAACAAAACTCTGAATATTTAGTTTTTCTGTTGTGGCATATGCACTGCACACCCAGCGTACATAGAAGAGAATCACCTCTTTGTTTTGAAAATGAGGTAGAAATTACACAGGTCCAAAAATTATTTTATACACCACTACTTAGAATTAGAGTAATATTTTTTGTTTTATATATTCCTATAACAAAAATTTCGGCAGTCTCACCAAAAATTTAACATACAAATTTTCAAGCACAGCAAAAGAAACAGAAACTGTTGGTCTACTAATTTTTTTGATAGCTAAGACTACATTTGTAAATTTTTAAGACAATGTACTAGTTCCAAGGAAGTTGATTTTCTTTGGCTTGCAACAAATATGCTTTAACAGCCTTAATTATGTTCAGCCTTAGGCCTTAACAACCTTGGTGACAACTTCTTCCTAACGTCCTTTATTACAAAAATGCAAATGAAACCATAGTCTATTTCCTATGGTATGTGATTTAAACACCTTGCCCAGACTTGTTTATTTTATTCTAATGCTCTGAGGTGTGACATTAAAACATATATTAACTGCAGCATGACAATGATTTTAAATTGCAACTTGTAGATTATATTATCAAACACGTAGAAAAAAAAATCTGTTCCATGACACAAAAAGCTGCCACAGGTAGTATTTAATTTCTGTTCATTTCAGAAGGACTAGAGTTATCCACCTACCTTCTAAGAGATGCCGTGGCATACATAAATTTGCTGTAGTCATCCAGCATGAGCCCATGAGTGTGAAGAAGGATAACATTGTAGCCCACCAATGCAATCAACATTATCACCATTTTCAACTCGTAATTTATCCTCAGGAAAACAGAACAGGAAATGAGCCCTAATATGCAGCTGTATATAAAATACTGACAAAGAAAAATCAAATAGAAAATATTTAAAATTTGGCTCTTGACGAGGAAATCACACATAATAAAATGCTTGGGCTAGTTTAAAAAAAAAAAACAACAAATTATTGACTGAATACTTAAGCATGGAATCCACCACAACCTGCAACATTATGGTTTACAGTCAATTTTACAATTTTACAAACACTAGAAATATAGCTAAGGTATGAAGAATATAAAATTATTAACATGGCGTATGCATAATATAAATACAAAAAAATCCTTCTGTCAAATCCTCTTGAGTTATGACTACATAAGAACATGTTCAATTCTCAAAAAAAGCATTTTCTTTCCTATGGCATATATATCAACAAAAATATGTACAGTTGAAGTTGAATTCCTGTAAAAATATTTTCTCTGGATACTTTCTCGAAATGAAATCAAAATGGATCAAAATTAATGCTAAAACAGGATTAATACATTCTCACTAGAATCATTATCTTAGTCCTTAATAACAGTACCTTTGCCAAAGATGCTTCCTGAAAATTACAGTGCTGCACCTTGCAAGGAAGTTATCTTCTCTGAAACTAAAAAGCATTCTATTTCTAGATACACTGTTTCCAGACTACTGTTGACTTGTTGATGGCAATACTTTTAAGAGAACCTGAATCACTGTGTACTAATTTTCACAGCACCTATCAGACAGAATTGACCTGCCATCTGAATCTCTGCCATTACTGTAAATTGCTTGCAGATCTGCTTGAAATAAGAAATAGAAGGAACTACTGTTCAGAGTCATGGAAAACAAAACTTCTCTGATAGCTGCATTCCACAGGAGGTCACACTCCAAATTCAGTGTTACTTAAAAGTAGCAGCATCCGTATTTTACTCTGTAAGGCATCCTGCTTCTGAAATTAGATTTTCAAAAAGAAACAAGCAAATAAAAGGCAGTCTTGAATCCACAACAAGATGCAGTTTGTCAAGGACCAAGAAACATCTAAGCAGAATAGACAGTCTCTGTTAGTTTTCCATAGGAATACATAGACAAGATTGAAAATTTCAGCCAAGATTTCAGACAAGGGTGGATGGATTAGAGAAGAGTGACACAGCCACACATTTAAGAATACAGGCTCCAATATTGTGTATTGCAATGCAAGATTCCAGTAAGCAACAAGCAGATCTGGAAATCAGTCTGTAGGTAACTCTGCTTGAACAGCCACACCAGGTTTTGAAGCGTTTTTATTTTAAATGCCATCTTAAATAAACCTTTTTCCAACTGTATCCTACATATATTCAAGGCTATTGTTTCTGAGTGCTCAACACTGCATAAGAATTTTTCTTGTCAAAGGAACGTAAATTTCACCCTTTTAATGACAGAAATTGCAAATTTTAGCAGATGCCTAAAGTATTGTAGCTTGATTGTAGCTTATTGTAACCTTCTCTAACCCTTTCGGTTTCTCAGACTAATGCCAAAGGGCTTGAAAAAAAGAGAAATCTGAGGAACAACTGCAAGACTTTAAAAGATACACTGTAGAGGAATAAAGGTGTTCTAGCTAGCTTCTCAGAAGGATGCACACAGCTACAAAGCATGCAAGACACTGGAAAATAGTAACAATTTGGTGAAGGAACAGTTAAAGTAACCATGCAGAGAATGAGGACTGGTAGAATTACTGTCATATGTATAGCTCGAGAGCCCTGGCCTTTGTCAAAGTACAAAAATTGACAGCTGTCAGACAAATGCAGCCTGTCTCTTGAGCCAAGCAGTCTGCTCTCAGTTCATCAGATGAACATGAAGTTGCCTACAGAGGAATTAATGCCTAGCTAGGAAAAACCCACAGCTTTTGTGGGCAGGTCTAAAGGTATACTTAGTGAAGACCTGTTTCAGGCCTGTTCATCCCACACCTCTGTACAATCTACTGAAGAATAAAAAGGGCTCAGGCTACACAGGCATTGAGGCTTTTTCCAAGGCAGAGAGTTGCAGTGATACCAGTTCCTTTGTAGCAACCTTGACCAAAAGATTCCTGCACGCTGAAGAGTCAGCAATCCACAGAGCAGTGGAGCTGCGGAGGCGTGGGTCTGCGGTGTGCCATGCAAATCCCTTGGCTGTGGGATAACCTCAGCCAGTTCAGCCAACTTACTGCAACTAAGGAATCTGCAGACAGCAGCCACCTGTGTGGCCTTGGCTTTATCTGATGGTGCAGCAGCAAGTGCTCATGGGCATGGTTTTTGTCTGACAGCAGAAATGATGAATAGAAATGTTTCCTTTTAAGAAAATCCTGCAGGAGCTCAAAAGAGGAAAACACTGAGTAACCTCTCCACAGATGGAATCTGCATTGCATGCCATCCCTGACTGGGGGACTGTCTGATGCTGGACAATTCAGGGTTCCCAGCAACTGGAGGGATGTAACTCCATCTGCCCTGTTTTTTCTTCTTATGCTAGCTCAAATAAATGGTATTTTAACCAATATGTTACAGAGCTTGAGTGCCTTTCCTACTGGGATCACAGACCTCATGCCTTGCACCAGTGTACTACACCCTTAGGATCTTATCTCCAGCCCTGTGCATTTGGTCTCATCTCTTAAAATGTAAGACCTACAGTTCTGGGGTTATAAATATCTCTACTAAAGGAAAAAGGGATTCTACTCCAGTATGTCTATAAAGAAAAACTTGAGAAGGAGGTAATTTTCTAATTCCCTGGTCAAATAAATTGTACTCAAAGAATGCATCTTTTAGAAGTCAGTATGATGACTTTTATTTATTGAACACATGGAGGTGGCAGAACCAATACCACATTGTATTTTATCACAGGAAGAGATGTGCATGACTTGAAATCTCCTAGGCCTAACTTCTATTATATGAAACTACAGAAGCATCACAGCAAAACTAAACAATAACTAAACACAAGAAAAGTACCTAAAACTTACTGTGTAATCTTTCCTAAGTCTTTAAAAAGAGTAGGAGAGCAAGCAACACACTCAGAAAAGTTTTTCTGGGGCATGGATGAGGGGGAGAATCAATCAGTATGCTCCACAGGAAACTAAATTCTACTCTGCTGAAAATAATTTTAAAAATCTCTTATTCATTCTTTTCAGATGACATAGTCAATAGATACGTCAGATCCAGTATCACAAATCCCAGGAAGTTTATCTGTATGGACAAAGCTTAAAGCTGACACACATTTTCAAAAAATCAAATTTTAATTTAAGGAAACAAATACTTGTCAGCTTAAGTATTCAATATCTTATACAGTAAAGAAAGAATAATTTTATTTCCAGATTTAAAAAACAAATAAAAATTAGCAACTCAAAAGGAATTCATAGTTTTTTCAACCTAGAGGTTATGTAGTGCCTGAGGATGAAAATTATCTGTATTTGAGAGCTGTTTAATAAGTGAGGGGAAAAGTGTTTAAAAACTTCAGTCAACATAATTTTAATTTATTTGTTAGCAGAAGTGAAATTTTAGCTTAATTTTTTGTGCCAATTTATCAAAGTTCCTTTGATGAAAGAATGCATTTTAATAGTTTAAAGTCTACAAACCACTATTTGTTAGAAATGTGCCTATCACGTGAAGAGCTGACAATCATTTTAGTTATATATGGGGAAAAAAATGAAAAGGACACACAAAGATTTTACTTTTAAAAGCAGCACATTGAGTCTTAATAATAATATAATTTATGAAAGGAATATCCTTGTTGGAGAACTTACTGGTAAAAAAAAAAACCAAATAAGTACTTTTCAAGATTAAAAAAGTAATATAAAAAAAGACTAGAAAACCTGCTAATTAAAAAAGCAAACAAATATAAATAAGTATTTGAACAATTATTTCTATGTGCTTGTGAGTGTGAAGATATGCAGAGACTGGGAGAAGGACTGCATCATTTCTTTGACAACACAGATAACTTGATGTCAGGGTCAAAAGAAGATGTAGGCACCTATCCCTACCTGATGGTATTTAGTTAGCTAAATTTGAAAATGAGAAACAGAAACTCATGCTCCGCTGTTGCTTGATCAAGGAGATGCTGCAACTAGTTTCTTTTTCCAGGAGGGTTCTATACATAATTAACGTCTTGCTTTTGTATATGCCTAGGATTGTTTAGCTTGACATAGTGAATAGCTGTTTCCTGTAAAATGTATTGTGTGGAAATCAGCCCACACCATTTTGGTACTAGTCTCATCAATTCTGCACAGAGATAAAATAATCTCCCTTCTCCTCTTCCTGCCTCCTGCTTATTCATCCAAAGACCATTGACCTATTTTGGCACAAGAGACAGCTTATTATGTTCAACTGCAGGTCTTTTGTAATCCTTTTGAGAATCACTGCTTTCTAGCATACAGATCCCATTTTTTGCAGGAACGTCCTTCCTCCTCTTCTTGTATGTACCACTGTGCTTTTGTTCACACTAAGACATCTTCAAATCAGTTCACATCTTTCGAACAGCTTATATAGTGGTACACGATTGTTGTATTTTCCCACTTCATCCCAACATTTTATCAAATAGGCAATGCCAGAAGTGTGACAATCACAGATTTCACATCTACTGCCAGATCAGTGATAAAGTGGTGAATATTTTCAGATCTGTCACTGGTCCTTGTGAAACTCATTTTCTCACTGACAGTGACATGGAGCTTTCAGTGCACAGCCTGTTTTGCAGTTGCTGTGTGTTCTCCTGATACCTCAAAACACCCGTTTGTTGGCATGGGTGAGCTACACTTCTTAATTATCAGTTTGCTTCCTGCTATTTAATCTGACGTTCATTAAAACCTCTATTTTCAGAAGTACTAACCTCCTTTAACTTCCCACTTCCTTCAAATGCAGTTGCAGGTGACTGAAAAAAAAATCAAGCTTTTTCTGCAGTATTAAAATTGGTGGGTGTTTAACTTCAAGCAGATATGGCAACAGTCAATTTAGTGTAATTGTTGTAAACAAACAAAGAAAAGGAAAATGAACTTACCGGTAGGAAAAAACAGTTGTTTTGTATACACCACCGTGTCTGATTACTTGAATTAGGAAAACTTGCATTTGATGAATTAAGAATGGAGGGAAAAGCTTTCACAGCATTATCCAAGAAAAACTAGATAAAAACAACATATAATCCATTAGCTTGTCAGCTTTTTAAGGTCAAATTAGAGAAGAGAAATGGAGAAGCGGAGAAAGCCTTGCCAGTAATCATTTAACTTTGGTATTTCACTGCAAATTGAAATAGAAAAGGGAAAATGACATCACTTGATTACTTGTTCCTGCACGCTTAGACAAAAACAACTTTGTTAACCCCCATCTGACACTTTCTATTTGACTAAAAGATGGAAGGCTCTTTGTTATGTTATTTTCATAGATCAGAAGATCACATACATGAGAGACAATCACCAAATAAATTCAATAGGAATAATTTCTGGGTTTACCTCAACTGAACCTCTTATTTAAACACAGGAAGAATTAAAGAAAGAAGTCTTTACTGAAGTTCATTTACACAGATGCAATCTTCACAATAATGATGATTACAATATTGGTACTAATGTTATTGAAACAGAAGAGTGGAACCAGTATCCCCTGGGTCACCAAATTCAGCCAGTTGATGTCACAGGTAACCACCATCACACAGTGTCCTTTAATGCATTGATCCAGTGCTTTCATAACGAGTTAGATTTGACTACATTAATTCCACTGCTTTGAATCAAACCACTTAAACTGTTTCTAAGTTTAATCGGTATTTATGGCCTGTTCCCATGTTTTTTCTTCTTCTTGTGCTAATCTTACCCTTTAGCTTTCAGATAGCTCCCTTCTCTCACTAGCATTTATGTTGCCAATATTTAATGCCATCTCAGCCGTCACTATGCTCAGAATTCTATGTTTTTCTAGTTTCATCCCAGAAAACAAGCTCTTAATTCCCATGATCATTCACCCTCTGTACCCAATTCACCTCTTTCAATTCAACCTTTTGGGTGGCTAAAACTGCAAACACACTTCCCAGATTTTATCAGAGTTGCACAATAGCATCAATACTAATTCTGCAGAAAATAGGTTTTCATACATCCTAGAATGACAGCTTCATTGCTCACAGCTACAAAACCGTAATAGCTCATCGTACCTCATGTAAGTGGGGCTCAGACAAATCATGAAGTTATAGCAACAGAGCACACTGCTGAACATTGAAATAATCCCAGCCACTAACATCATGCTTAGCAAACAAGACGTAGTTTTCCTTCACTGGGGCTCACTTAGCTAAATGTGGTTTATACTTCCATGATTTAAGAGCAGTCACATAGTCAGCATTCAGCTGAGTTGTCATTAAATGCCCATAATTAATCAAGATTCTGTACTCATCACATCTCTACCTGATGAGCTTCCAACGTGTATCAGAATTTCTTGGTCTGTCAGACCAGCCATAGTCTTGCACTCTGTATGAAATTTCACCCTACTTCTTTTACTCAAATCCTTAGATTAGTTTTTCCTTTTTAAAATCCCAGTCTTTCCCTTACAGACATTGCCTGTACCTTAACTTCATCAGCAAATTTCACAGTCTCTCTCATAAATTGTATCTGAAAATCCAGACTGGGCTGACCACTGCAGAGCTACACAGGTGGCTTCCCTCTCAGCCATTGCTTTCTGCATGTATCCAGTTTGTAACCCACCTCTAAATTTTTTCTTCATCCCTGTGTTTACCTACTGCCCCAGAAGAATTGCTCGGTTCACTCAGAGTAACTAAATCTGAATGAAAATGGTGTATTGGTTTACTAATTAAAACCAGATCTGATCAGCCATAGCTCTGTGTGGCCAAGTCCTGAAAACTTTGAAGGATGGAGATCCCACAACCCCCTTGGAAATGTGTTCCAGTGCTGTACTAACTGCAATGTGACTTTTTTTTTTGGTCTTAAAGACTACTCAACCTGTCAAGCAGTGGTCGGTGCCCCTTGTTATGTTCTGTGGCACTGCTGAGAAAAGCTTGACATTATCAGCATAACACCCTTCAACAGAAGCAGGATCAGTAAAGCCATCTGTTACCAAGACTGCTTTACAAGAAGCTCGCACAGCCGCTGGAGTAGCGTGCAGAATGGGCTCAGCTTTGTACAGTTGCACGTTTGGGTTGTCTTCATTTACTAACACACCTCTGACTGTTTATGTGCAACTACATATAATTAACTCACAATCAGTGAACTATACATTCAGGATCAGTAACAGTAATACAACAGATAAATCTCAATACCAGACCCTACAAAATGTTAACAAACGCCGACAGATTTTGAAACACCCTTCTATAATTGATCCCTGTTATATGCACATCCACCCTTTCTCACAGGAGGAGAGGGTTAAACACACACACTCCCTCATCTGGGAGAGTGGGTTACCCTACTTGCACACCCCTCCTGTAAGGAGCTGTGGATGCTCTATACTTATGTGTGCCTGTGAATTGCTAATGCACATGTTGGTGAGCAAGTGCATGCACAAAAACCCGAGGTGTGGGTCCCTGCATGTTGCAGCCTGCAGTCACCCCATCAGCTGCAGACCAGCTCACAGCTTCCAATGGGGAGGCTGTTCTTGCTGTCTGAGGTAGAGGTGTGATGCCAAAGGGGTGACTTATGGCAGTGTCAAACCACATTTTGACAGTCAGCTGGTTTCACTCATAGGTCTCTGCCTCCTGTTATGAATTTCCATGTTGCTTTTATATTTTTTTCCAAACTATTTCCTTTGCTTTGAATTCCCTTTGAAATGTCTTGGTTTCTGTTTATCCCAGCTGATGATGGACTTCCTCTTTAACAGGAACAGTTTTGGGAAATGTCCTCCAGGCAGCTTTAAGTATTTAATCCCCTTCCCTGCCCCCAAGTATTTAGACTGACTTTCTCATCTTAGTAGGTGTTGTTAACCAGGTCATTTGCCAAGGGTAGGCAGAGTCTCCACATCCCACTAATAGTGCCTTTACTTTTTCTGCAAACATGAAATAACTGTATTTAGTTTCAGAATCCCATCCCACGCACGTCCACAGAGCAAAAGATTATATAACATGAAGAACTCAAACACAACTGTAATATACATATATGTATATGTATTT
Source organism: Mesitornis unicolor (assembly GCF_000695765.1). NCBI lineage: Eukaryota > Metazoa > Chordata > Aves > Mesitornithiformes > Mesitornithidae > Mesitornis > Mesitornis unicolor. The sequence continues at coordinate 708 of NW_010186485.1, read as the reverse complement.
ATATACATTCCATTTCAATTTTGTTTTTCAGGTTTATACAGGGCATTTCTGACCTATAAAAGTTACCTGTATACACAGAATGCTATATGAAATGTTGCACATCTATGAATACATAAATGCACATGAAAAGGAAAAAAAAAAGAATATGGAAATGTTGTCATCTCCTATGAGCCAAACAACACTTATTTCTGAATGATGTGTTTGTACTTGTCTTTCTTGTCTCTCATCAGTTATCTACATCTGCTATCACGCTTTGGAGATATATATTGTTCTTCAACATAGTATTTTTTGTAAGAGACAGCTCAGTCCTACTAAGCAGTCACACCTACTCAAATGACTCAAATGAAAGCAATATTTTTCATGAATACCACTGTTTGCCAGGGAACATCTGAGCACACTACCATTAAATTCTCATTTTAACTTAATATATTCTAACAGCTTTCTTCTCTTGTGTTCATAAAATCTGCAATCTTCAGTTGTGAGTTTTTTGCCTCACATGATGAAAATACCTCCTGTGCTGCTACTTCTTTCAATACAAATGATGTGATGACAGAACTTCCCTCCCAACACGGGATATGCAAGTTAGCGCATCTCTCTTGTTATCTGACCAAGAACATGGACAAGACTACATAATACACTATTTGAGACCTTACTAAAAACAAAGCTCACTTTCTCACCAAGATCACACAGAATCACAGAATCACAGAA
>NW_010186484.1:0-420 GCF_000695765.1 Mesitornis unicolor | reverse complement strand
ATGGAAGAAAAACCTCTATTCGTTGTCCTCTGTCCTTGTAGGCTAAGATGCTAACCACAGCTATCTAGCACATCCCTCCATCATTTCACACCAAAACCCCTGTTGCATATCATTTGTCTTCCCCTCTGCTTCTTACCCAAGGTTTCTTCTCTCAATTTCTCTAGTCTTGTCCTCCACGTGCAAAAAATACACCCTAGCCTCATCACCAACCCTTTATGTACTTGCCTCACACCCTGTTGTTACACCCTCAGAACGAAACACAGGAGCTGGCACCACTTGTGCCCATCCCACCAGTAACAGAATGCACTGGGAAGATGTGGTAGTTACAGCTCGTTAGTCCTGACGAGCTGAGCAGTGTTAATCACCAACCAATCAGTCAGTGCGTTGAGGTGTTCACCCAACCGTAACTCCAGGGAGGTC
>NW_010186483.1:0-4389 GCF_000695765.1 Mesitornis unicolor | reverse complement strand
CAGGTCCCTTCCAACTCCTCACCTTCTGTGACTCTGTGATTCATTTTGCTTTTAGTGGTGTTCCTGTTGTTTTTAATGCCACAGCCCTGGAAGCTGGTGCTCCTGCCATAGTTTTGCCACTCAATTTCGAATGCAGCCAGAAGACACATCCGTGTGCTCTCTCATTTATAGACTGGATAAATACCACCTGCGTGCTTCAGCTCTACATGACTGAAATCAGAAGAGGTTTTTCACATTAACCTCGGAGGGAGGAAAATCTGGCTCAGAGTGCTCCTGCACACACAGACGCTCAGCTGCATTAACCACTCCCGCACATCTCGAATCTGCCCGGCCCCGTGCTGCAAAAACACCACTTTTGTGTGTTATGGCTGAAAATCAGTGGCTGTAATTGCTCTGGTAGAACAGGGCAAGGGCATTTTGACATAAATTTCAGAACCATCACTGATGTCAGCTAAAATCCTCACGATTTTTCACCACCTTGAAACTAATGGTATGTATTAAAGCAGCTTTGGTGGTCCCAGTGTGGCCCAGGCTCTGAGCATGAGACATCACCCAGGCGTAGACATGGGCCTAGAGGAAGCAAAATAGTCCGTGTCCTGTGGTTTACTCCATCTAAACACATTGGAGTTTTCTAGACCATACCCATTTCTAGTGGTTTTGGACTTCCTAGAATAAAAATTACTGGAGAGTTCATAGAATCACAGCATGGTCTGTGTGGGAAGGGACTTCAAAACTCCCCCAGTCCACCCCCCATGGGCAGGGACACCTCCACCAGCCCAGGCTGCTCCCAGCCCCGTCCAACCTGGCCTTGGGCACTGCCAGGGAGGGGGCACCCACAGCTTCTCTGGGCAACCTGGGCCAGGGCCTCACCACCTCACAGGGAAGAAGAGTTGTGAAGGACAGAGGTTTTGGGACCAAAAAGGTGATTTGGCAGCAATGACCAAGAGAAGGAAGGAGAGGTGGTGGGTCCATCATGCATGCATCAGGAGAGGAAGCTTTGCTGGGTGCAGGAACCTATTTATAAAAAGAAGCACGCAGTTTTGGCTGACTGATCTTCTTCTTTGTTGTGTGATATCTGCATGAAGAAGATTAATCTCTTCTGTAAGATTTAGTTCTTTTTCTGTCTTCGTTCACCATGTCCCATGGCATTTCACTCTCTGCTACCAAGCAATGTCTCCCAGGAAGGGAGATGCTGTCAAGCAGACTTGAGCTACCTCAGGTTTGTTCACCTCTGGTGAAAGCTGGTGGGAAAAGGACCATTATCTACAGTTGTGTGGTGTTAAAAACAGTCCTCTCCAAACTACAAAATAATTATGTCCAATGTCGAGTAGTTTCTGAGGACATCTGTTTTTTAACAGGTCCTTTCTCAAGAGTCTGTGCTGGCAGGAATGGCTTTAGTTGTCCTCCAGAATAAGAAAAATGAGGTACAGCTAAGGATGCTTTTTCTTCTTTCTTATAATGCCAATTGCAACCTGGTCCTTGGACCTGATTGGGATTCCCAGCCACGCTGCACTGAGATAGTTAACAACAGCACCAGCATGAAACCCCGTCACCCCTGGGCTGCAGGGTGCTGCCCTTTTTGGGTTTGTGTTGAACCAATGCTCCCTATGTGGCCTTGGCACCCATGGGAGTTGCTCCTGCCCTGGCACCACTGGCTTTGTTAACACCACCGCATCGTTTCCATCAGTTTTAGGGCATTTACACCTTAACTCACTCTCACACGCTGATGCGCTCTTGGTCATTAACTGCAAGACAAAATAGATATTTGTTTTTCTTGATAACACCTCTTATTTCATCCATCGTTTCTGTCCTCACTGTTCTCCACGTCTACGAATTTAATACTTAAAGGGTTGAAATATTACGTCGCAGTCTCTGCCTTGTCTTTTTTCCTCCACTTCTTCCTCATTCGCTGTGTGAATCGACTCGGGAGATGTCTGCAGACAGCAATAAAGACCTTTCGACACTTCCAGACGCATTCCTGTTGCTACAGCAAGGAGCCAGCAGTAGTTCTAAGCTCTGGAAAGCTGTCTGGAAGTCTCATTTTCACATGACTTTTGTCTATCCGCAGGCTTTTCTATAGCACATGTGAAAGCAGACGTTTGGCAAAGTAATTAAAAGTCGTGAACGTTTATGACTCTCATTGCAGGCAGTTGTGCAATTGGACTATTTAATTCAGTCACTCTGTGAAATGCCTTTGTTTTCCAGCACTTCCTGGAATAATTGATGTTACTGGTGCTGATATATATGGAAATCTGTCTTTACGGGCATTCTTTTGCACCGTTTTTTCCCATTCTTGTGCGTTGTTTTTTGTTGGAATTGGTGTCTTCAGCGCAGTCCCGTGCTCAGGTTGTTGGTAGTGGTAAAGCTGCACAAAGAAATGTAAACCAAGCCGATGTGAATATTCAAAAGGACTTCACTGCCACATAAAATCACTGAATGGTTTGTGTTGGAAGGGACCTTAAAGATCATCACATGCTTTACCTGAGTTTAGGGCAAAGAACCCTTACTTACCCTTTGGGGATTGGACTGGATGATCTTTTGAGGTCCCTTCCATTCCCTAATGTTCTGTGATTCTCATCTGAGGATGTTTTCCTATATCAATGCTTTTCCTTATTGACTTTCTCATTGCGATGACTTCTCTTAAATTATTTGGTAGGCAGTGACAGTCCAGATCACTGCCACCTCTACTGAAATCCTGGCCTTTTCCATCATCATTGAACCTGCAGCACCCGAACACCTCCTCAAAAACCCTGAGCTCCCACCCATGCTCCTGTCCCAGAAGCTGTCCCCTGCCTGTTCCAGAATAAAACAGGAAGAAGACTGAAAACCTGTATTTTCCAAGGTAATCCCTTTAATACTTACTTTTCTAGCTGAAATCTCAGGCAGAAAACACGTCCATCCCCATTTCTGTGGTCAGAGGCAATGCATTAGAGATGGATAAGAATGGTCAATACTTGCTTGCTTCCTACAAACCAAGTCCTTCATGGGACTTACTCCAGGAATTGGTTTAAATTGGCTTTTTGAGGACATTTTACTATGAAAACCGATGAGCTGAAGTCTTTGCAAGAGTCATTTTCCAGGTCTCTGGCACTGCAGGACAGGGCTGTATGAAATATGGTTGTGTTGGCTCAAAGGGCTTCCAAGTAAACGTATGCAAATGTTATAAATGAAATCAAAACATTGCAGTGATTCTAATTAGGAAAATAAATGTAGGCTCTGCTAAGAGATGTGTTCTCTTGCAAAATGAATGACAGAGTGCAAGATAAATCAGAGTCTCAGAAGCAAGTACAAAGGACTCTATAATACAGAAACCCTCTTTGAAATTATAATCTCAAATAATTTCGGCCCTTCATCTACAATTGCATCCCATTTTCAGGCATTTCCAGAAATTCCTGAAGCTCTCAGCTGTTTCACCGAATAATTTGCTTCATAGTGTGTTTGTAACATCCACCGCCCATGTGTCTGTTGACATAGGGTTTTCTCTCCCTATTGAACTTAAATCCTTTTTGGGGCCACACGCGGGATTGTGATGTGCGCTGTAAATATCGATTCCTGTTTTCCACAGAAGAAAATAATTGCATCAAGTTATAAAATCTTATTTGCCGATGGATTTTTCCATGGCCAATGACAAGGGAACAGACAGAGTTTTCCATCAGCACCCCCGGGGCAGTACCATCACCATTTATTTTCCAAGGACATTTCACTCCAGGCATTTTTCTCCTCTGCATGCAGGAGAACAGGAGAGGGGAGCAAGAGATGAAATGTAAAGGAAATCTCTGAGTTTTTGGGGGTTTTAACCAGCATCCACAATTCTCTCCAGAAACACCTCATGTCTTTGACCTGTGAACCCTGGAAATGGGCACAGATTGCTGCTTCCTCACTGCTTGATGTTTCACTGCCGAACGTCTGGGGAAAGTCACCTGCAGAAAGGCTGAGGAGAAAAAGCCGTATAAAAACCCCATTGCTTGTCCAGCAGTAAGTGAAACTCTCTTACTTGGTTACTTGACATCCAGTTCATTTACTTGCTCAGCTTCATCACCAAATACAGTGAAACTAAAGCATTTGTGGCCCACTTCACTGATTTTTGGTTTGGTTTTTATTTTTTTTGGCGTGGGATATGGATGTAAGATACGGATATGAGGTGCTATGGCTATAAGATGGTAATTTCTCGGTGTTATTGGCTTATCAGCTGCAAGGCTGAGGAGCTGTGGGAGCACGGACGCTGGCATTGCCACCCCAACCTGGCATCGTCCCTGTGGTTCAGTGTCACACACACTGGCAGCTGCTTCAGCAGCCTCTGTCAGACTGGATTTACTGAACCTACCAGAGAGTAATGCTGAAACCAGAACTAAATGTGCAAAATAGAATCTTTTGGTTTGGTTTGGTTTG
>NW_010186482.1:0-719 GCF_000695765.1 Mesitornis unicolor | reverse complement strand
GGAATGAATAACACAACTGGAGTGCTGCCATGGATGAAAAGGTGGTGGGGTGGCCATGTATGTTAGGGAATGCTATGACTGCCTAGAGATTAGCGATAGTGACAACAGGGTCAAGTGCCTATGGGTGAGAATCAAGGGGAAGGCCAACAAATCAGATATCATGGTCGAAGTTTGTTATAGACCACCTAACCAGGATGAAGAAATAGACAAAATATTTCCTAGGCAGCTGGGAGAAGTCTCACGATTGCTTCCTCTTGTACTTGTGGGGGACTCCAACTTCCCAGATATCTGCTGGAAATAGAACACAGCAGAGAGGGAACAGTACCAGAGGTTCCTGGAGTGTGTGGAAGATAACTTCCTGACACAGCTGGTAAAGGAGCCAACAAGGGAAGACAGGGATGGAAAGCACAGTGAAGCCCCCCTAATCCATGAAGATGCGCCCTGCTGACCCTGCTGTTTGCAAACAGAGAAGGTCTTGTGGGGGATGTGAACGCTGGAGGCTGTCTTGGGCACAGTGATCATGAAATGATAGAGATTTAAATGCTTAGAGAAGCAAGGAAGGAGGTCTAGCAGAACTGCCACTTTGGACTTCTGGTGGGCAGACTTTGGCCTGTTTAGGGTCTTGGTTGGCAGAATCCCCTGGGAGGCAGTCTGGACACTCTTCAAGAAGGAACTCCTAAAAGCTCAAGAACAGGCTGTCCCTGTGTGTCGGAAAATGA
>NW_010186481.1:7664-13724 GCF_000695765.1 Mesitornis unicolor | reverse complement strand
AATCCTGCTCTTTGAGCCTTAAACGGAGACACTGTACACCACCAAGCTTTCTATGCAGTACATGGAGGTTTGTTTTGGGCATTATGCTCTTACATATCTCCATGGAATGAGCTCTTACAGGACACGGTTAAAGGCGGTGAATGCTGATGTCACAGTATGTGCTCCGATTATATAGCAGTCACTCAAATGCTATCATACAGGTTTCTACAACCAAAGCCTGTCATTGTATTCTGCCTATATTCTGCTTGCAATCACAATCTATTCATTAAAATGTGTTCAACAGTGCCCCCCTGCTGCAGTGTGCATGTATGTCTGCATGCCAGTCAGTGTGTATGTATGCAAGCTATTCCTGGTGCAACCTGTCCCTTGCTTGGTCACTTCATAAATTTATCTTAGCAGGATCCATGGATAGGTGTTCCTTTTTGACATGACATTACATTTTTCAGGATATTTCAAACTAGAATGCTACTGTAGGATGGCACCTAAACCTGGCATTTAGAGTTTCAGTAATGATTAAATAAACTTCTATGGCAACTGGTTTTCGGTTTGCTGCATTTGCAATTTATTGAACAGACATACAGCATCCTAATAAAGCATATATTTTTTTTTCTTTATACCTCAGAATTTTTAATATAATTTTGGCTAGAATTTATTTGATCAGTTTGTTGATTAGTTTGTTTTTAAGTAATGGCATAAAAGCCAGAACTGGGGATTTCGTGAAAACACAGATTACCAGAATCAAAACTTCATCACACTGCCGTAGTTTGGAGTATCTTTTCTATGGAGGAAATCCAAGCACACATGGAAGATGAAGAATGTGGTCACAGTACTTCAATGTGGGATGAAGACACTCGTCTTTTCCTGTCCTGATTAAAACCTGAATAGATATGTCAATGATATACATAAAACTTAAAAAATTATTAAGTTGACATTCCTCTAAGTTCTAAATTTCTTTCAGTGCTAAGTGTAGAAATTCTATGCAGAGGTATTTCATAAGTGGAATTTTACTTCACAAATTTGTCTAATTATAATGGAAAGAAATTTTATTACACCTTTTGTCTCTTGACGTAGGACATATAATTCCAATGTCTATTCTTCCCTAAAGTTTTAAAAGGATGTGTCTTCACTGATCCACAATGCCACTTAAGACAAAATGTTACCTGCATAATTCTGATCACTGCAACAGTAGTTCACATTCAGTTCTACCTTGATGTTTTTGAGACAGGGCTCCAAGGTATTCACATTGTTAAAAGCTGAGTATTCCCTGGATTTTCTACAGTGTCATAAGGGTGGTTTTAGCGTTTTATTCCATTCCTTTTCTAATATACCAAACACTTAGCTTCATTTTTTTTTATTAATACCTAGTGAGTACTGAGCTGATACAAGCCTGCTTATGCACAGTATATTCCAAATAATACCTGAATCTTCCTCCTCCAAAGGAGAATGAATTTTTATTTCTTTCTGATTATATACATGGTCAAATGTTGCACTGTAAAGCAGACAATGTATAAACAGGGGAAATTACCAGAAATATGCTGCAAAGCCTCATGTTTTGGTGTCTGGAATCTATAAAACTGAACTGTACTCGAGGACTGTTGAAAAATATGCAAAATAAAAGTCCTTTTTATGCTGGGTGTAAAAGAAATTGGTAATATATCTTCAAATTATTTGTAAATCATTTTACTGCGATTACTTATCCATTTCTTAGATCTAAAATAATGTTAGCTGAGCTGTATTCATTGCTAGTTAAAAGTTACATGTGTAATTTATTTAGTAAAATTGACCATTTCTTTTCTTTATAATACAATTTTAAGTTAATGACAGAGACCATGACACTGATTATAAAATGGACTCCTGTAAAATATTTTAAAATAGAGAGTGCTTAAAGCCCAGAAAAAAAAACAAACAACAACAACAAAAAAAAACCAAGCATAAAGAAAAGAAATCATGTAGCTACTGGGACTGTGAGTAAATTGCTTGTTTAAAAAAGAAAAAAGGTTAATGTCTAACTTGGGGTAAATTGAATTGTTTGATAGCTCAATAGAGAACTGACCCACCTGTATGTCAGGCTTCAAACAATATGAACCACCTAATATCCTAAAATGTGAAAAAAAAAGCTTTGTGGTTTTAGTGAGGTTGATGGTGGCTAACCTTTTTAAGCTGTTGCATAAGCTAAGAGTTTCTAGTACACCAGTGGAAAAAGTGACATAGCTTAAGGAAACTGCACAAAATAACCTAATCCTTAAACTGCTAGTGACTTCAGACTGTTTTCACCTTTATAATTTTTTTGAAGTGGCTGAATTAAGGAAATTAACAGAGCATTGCCAGTTCAGAAAGTTTAAATGATGCATTAAGGGACTAGTTAGTGTGTGTATGTACAAAAAGAAACAACCTAAAAGTGGATATTAAGTGAAAATAATTTAATTCCACCACATGCCCTAGAATTTCTGTATCAATGAAGATAGCTTCTAATGATGCCAGGGAAATGCATCTGAATTATGGAATTTGTGCAACAAGCAGGAAACAGTACAAGGACAGTATGCTTTGATGCCATGAGCTTCCCTTGTCAACTCATGATGCAAGTAAATGTCAGTCAAGTTAAAGTACTATTAAAAGCACAGTAATGTGAAGTGGGGGGAAAATAACAGGTTATTTACAAAACATAGGCAATTTGCTAGACTTCATAAAATGTATATGTAAATTCATGAGTTTGCAAATTAAAATTAAATTTAACTGAGAATGACATAATATACATTTTATTTGTTTAGATGATAAATTATGTGTTTAAATTCTTTCACAATTTACAAAATAAGACGTAAATTGGAGTTCAATACAAGATTACTTATCAATTGTAATTCACCACAGGTTTATCAGACATAAAATAATGCGTGAAAATCTGTATTTTAACTGCTTATTAAATTACTGTCTTATTTTATCAGATAAATGTGATACAGAGCAGGTCATAGCTAAGACAAAACATAAACCAACTTCTAAATACAAATTTCACAGTATGTTTTTGACTACTAATATATACCAAATTACCAAGCAGAGAGAAGTTCTATATGCTTGATGTTGGCTGATGTAACTTAATATGTTAGTCTACCTCTTTGGCTACTAAGGTGGAAGAAAGACTTAACCGGAGAGGATTTAAAATCCTGTTGGTTTGCCTTTTTGTGCACCATCCTCTTAGCTTTCTAACTGTCAATATTTGAAGTATATGTGTAACACCCAGGCTCTAGTCTAGGGTGAACAATGCAGTTCTCTAGCAAGAATAGTTTTATCATTATTGAATACTTTAGTTATGCCTGAATTCCTTGCATTTTATCTTCTGTGTCCTGTAAAACAGAAAATTTAAATAAATTCAGAACTCCCGTAACTGATAATGGAAACCTTGGTCATGAAAGGCATGCGGTTATCTAAGATTTGACTTGACATAGTGCTCCCAGAAACCATAACATATTTAGTACTCCTGGTTATTTGAGTTTACTGTAACTATATGACTTCTTCATACTTGTACAAATTAGCTGAAAAAGAGCTTTGTCTATTATGGAAAGAATTTAAAAAGGAAGCAAAACACATTGAATGGAAAACTTCTTCAGAAGTTCATAAGAAAATGCAAGAATCAGAAGAGAGACTTAAACCTGTCTTGCTGCAATCACAGGAAAATGTCCTTGCCTTTGTGTTATCAGTTATTTTTCTCTACTGCATGCTCTCCTAGACCTAAAAAGAATGTCCTGTAGAAAACTGTCTTAAAACTCATACACTTGGCTTTCAAACAAAAGTATTACAAATCATTTCCACTTGTAAAGGGGAAAGAAAATACAATCTGAGGCATAAGCTGTGTCAGCCCCCTTACTGAAAATTTAAAAAGGAACTATTGACACCAGAATATTTTCATGCAAGTTTCAGTGCAAGATGCATCCTTGGGCAGTTAGAAGAGTTTCCTGCTTATTCTATAAACTCAGTGTCTGTGAGAAAGGTAGATGTTGTATGCAATCTTTTCTTAAAAATGGCTCCCTTCATGGATGAGATTTGTAGCTCTGGATATAAGAATTCTGTAACCCCTAAGGCTTTCAGAAACAGGTTTATATTAGGTTGGGTTTGGCTAAAGATGTGTCATTGAATTCTTTGCTTTTTCCTTTCTGTCTGAGAAAGACTTGGTCATTTATAATAAAAACTAAGTTTGCAACAAAAAGATGGAAATTTCTGTGTTAACTCTATTCCTAATTCACTGATCTGTGTAAATGGCATCATGAAGGACAGCAGAGTTTAGCATGAGACTAGGATCTTTGAAGGTGTAAATCCACTACTCAATAGACTTATACAGACATATACCATTTGAAGTCATTGCACATAGACTATTAGAGGACGATTGCTGGTGCACAACAATACCTTCATTTCACAGTTAAATCAACTTTGCAATTATCATGATCTGACTTGTTCCCTAAAAAGCCCTAATGATACTTATGCTGCTGATTTAAATGAAACCACATAATATCAATCAGATGCGGTCTATTTTAAAAGTAAACAAGTCTTCTTTCTTTATGGTAGAAAGAATCCTAATTTTCAGGTATCATTATAAGCTCCAGGTGCTCAAGACCAAAGTAAATAAATGAAATACATCAATAAATATATTTACTGGACTACTATAACACTAAAGCAAGCAATTAACATTTCTAACACACTTTTTCAATCTGGCAGTTCATGCTGTATAAATGTTAAAAGAAAACCTCTTCTAGATAGAAGATATGATTGCAAACCAATGATTTCCCAACTTGCATTTAATCTCACTAATGTTGAAATATTTTGTTTTATTGTTTTATTTTTAAATAAATCCTGAATTTGTCATCTGAAGAGCTTTTTATGTTTGTTTGTTTCTTTCTTTCTTTCTTCTTTTTTCCCCTACAAGTGTAGTTCTTTTTCTGGAAGTAACATCTAGTAATTATGACAATCTCAGTCATAGAATCATATGATAATTTAATAATTTCTGTAACTTTGGTACCTATGTTCAGCCATCTTAGTCACTTTTAAGTACACAGTTTACTTTTGTTTTATTTTAATTAAAAAGGCTACAACATAGTCTCCATCAAATTCTAGTATTTTTAGTGATGCAGTGTGTTATTTGTAGATCTCTCACTCTGGCTACTAGGTCCACAAGTGTACTTGAAAAAGGAGCAACTTTATAAACAGTAACGCTAATAATGAAATAAACTAGACATAAATATATGAAGCTACAGAGATATAGATGCATAGCTGTTTTAAATGTTAATAAGACCATAAGCACTGTGGATTAGCTAGATTTCATGAAAGCAGTCTTTAATATAGTATAGAATTGCATCTCATATCAAAGTGCAAAGATATTTACCTTATTATTTTATAATGAAAAGCCCTACATTGAATTACTCTGTTAGCTGTTAATCTCATTATAATTAAAATTTTATTTTTGAATAGCAGTTTTATTTTAACTGTTTTAGTTGATTGCTTAGCTAAACATTGAAATTTTTGACTGTAGTGTCTTTCTCAAAACCTACTTTCACACTACTGGATGAGAAAATGCATTTTGCTTTCTATGATTCAATAAAAAGCCTAGTTTGAGCCTTGTATAAGAGCAGGAATGGTGTTAAAAATTTAGTAAGTCTTCAGCCAATGCTTAGATGTACCGAATCTGTACTGTAACATGAACACATTCATAGCCTAGAAAATAAAGTTTTGTGAGAAGAATTGTAATCTGTACATCAATTTTGTCCCATGGCTTGGCAGATCTAAAAATGCCCACTTTGATACCAGAAATTGCTCAGTCTGTTGCTTTGTGGACCATCTGGGTACAGCTACAGTGGTAAACTGCATAGAGGCAAGGCACATCCTTGAGCACTGCCCCCCAGCCCAGAACACCATTCAACTGCTGGCACAGTGCATGGCATGGTTTTGGCCCATGTCTGCTAATACTCATCCAGATAACGCTCAGCCACAGCTAAAGGATATAAAAATTCAGGAACCACACTGAATAAGCAATATTAATGAAACCATGCTGTATTTGCAGAGAGAGATTAGTTATCTGAA
>NW_010186481.1:0-7633 GCF_000695765.1 Mesitornis unicolor | reverse complement strand
TCCTGCTGCACAGTTTGGCGTGAGAGCCACAGAATAGTCCCTGGCAATGCTTTTCACTATAGACAAAGCCTTTTTTGTTTCATGACTATATGTGGATCTAGTGTTGCAGCACTAGCTGAACTGAAGGCATATTTCGGAGTTTGGCTCAAGTCTCAAATACATACAGATAATTAGAAAGGCTGAGGAGACATAAAGTGTGAGATCAATGTCATCTAATGTATTTAATTTCCCTTTAGTCACTGGATTGAAGCAGTGCCTGTAACGCATCTGAGCTTCCTTCCCTGTCACAGCAAAGTGACAGAGGTCTTTCAGGGTCATCCAAGAGATGTTCCTTTATCCCCAGCCAGAGCATAAAACTTAGGTGAGCTGGACTTCATAAAGTATTTTCAGTAACAGATATAGAATGGAGATGTCTGATTGCCTTTACGACCTACCTCTGAGCACTGTCTGACTGTTTATAAATTATTAAACATTCGTCCTCATGTCACTTGTGAGGAAAGGAGATATCCTCCATTTACAGGGGCATAACTGAGATACAGAAAGATTAAATAAAGTAGTCTCAAAGCCTCCTAAAGTATTCTATTGATTTGAATGAGAATTATATCAGGCCATTTGTGAATTAATTTCCTAAGTATAAAAATCTTCTAAATCTATTTATAGAACTAATACTATGACCCAAGCATGTCCCTTAATTTCTGTATTACTATACTTTCCTAGGAGAAAAAAACTTTATTTTTTAAAATGTCCTGCAATCTTTCAAATAAAAAGTATTATATATGTATATACATATGTAATAAAGTATACATTAGGGGGGGATGTTTTGTTTAATTGGAAAAACATTTTAAAAATATATGCAAAAAAGTTATATTATGTCAGAGAGTAATGTAACTGTAGTTCAAGTGGTTATTTAGTTATTTTGACATCATTTATATAATATTTAAACAAATTGATAAAATAAGAAGTTATGAAAAATCATGCAAGTCAAGGGAAATTAAATTATATCTGCAGAAGAAATGCTGAAACATATTTCTTGATCATTCCTGTGAGTCAGATTACTTTAATATGTTAACAATAGTCTTTTGAAATTCTGAATTCATAAGTTGCTCTGAAACAGTGAAAAATAGGAAAGGAATTTTATATTCATTTAACAGGAAATCTATTGCATTTTTTGTTCTTCATATAAATTACAGCAGCTTCAAAATTCAGAGATCATTGCAAAGCCCTGAAGCCATCCCAGAGGAAAAAATGACAGAATTTTGTGTGTATTTTTAAGCTATAATTATACAAAATCTTAATATGAATTTCTTAGGACTTATTTTTGAGGGATACAAAGATGTATCCAGCTTTGATGTTTTTAACAGTACGTGACCCAATTTAGTAGCACAGTTGACAAGTGTTTCAGTGACTCCAGAGACATATGATTACTAGAAAGAATGCAGAACTGAGCACCGATGATTACTTGTTCTGTATGATTTTGCTGACTTCAAATGCAAAAATAGATCATATCTGTGAAAAATTATTCCTGGTGAAAAGTAGTTCTTTTTACAGAAGTATTTGAAAAATGGTATGATAGAAGAAGATAGGTGTGAAAACAACATCATAGTGGATGAATACTTTCAAGTCAGAGTAAGGCTAAATAATTAATTATTTAGTATATGGCTCAGTAGATTAGAGTTTCTTCATAGGGAGGAAAGACTATTGCCTCCAGACACGATACACTTTTAGTGATTTATTTATAAATATTCTACCTTATTCTAATTTCTCAGTGAGACTTTCTAAGATACTGTTTTTATTTCATCTGTAATGTTTTAATGAAGTTAATGTCAACAGACAATTTGTATTGCAGACAGTTAGTGAGTTCCAAGAAATACTTACTGCTGTAATAAGATTTCAGATGTGATAAGGGTCAATCACTCCTCAGAAATAAATTCTGATTTTACTGTTCTATAGCTGATATTCTCTGGCCTCATATTTAGTGGATGCTAGTGGCATGGTTAGAAGGTACTGAAGGAACAGATCTGAGTGCTCATGAAGTGTTGCTGTTACAGATATGCATAATCTACTAAATCTACATCTGCATTATATTCAGTTCCCTATCTCCAAGGTGTATATTGTTCAACATCGTTTCTGTCAAGCTAAATCAGATCCATAATTATGCAAAGGTCTTTTTGAACTTTTGGAACAGATGATGCAATAGTTTCCAAATTAGGAAAAGCTGTCCTTTCTGACCCATTAAGCCTGCTGGAAGTTTACCTGGCAAGTGATACAGAGGCTGAGGATATCAAGCTGATTGCATCCAAACATTAATACATTTTTTATTAACTGACATCCTGAAATAGGTAAATAACACAGTTTTTTAGTATTGATAAGATACAATATAATTGTGAAAAACTTACTTTTATGGAAGAATCAGTTTTATAAGGTAATTTATAGTAATCCATTTTAATAAAATTAGACTCTTCCACTGAAGGGAAAAAACCACCCTGCAATATCAGAAGACTACAAATACAATATGTTCTTACTAAGGAAAAAAGCTACAGATTTGTCATTGTAGACCAGCATGTGCAGTATTTAACATGTTTTATTCCATGTCATGTCTAAGACCTTGCTTGGGGATCAGGCTGTTGAAATATTTACAGCTACTTACTGCATATGGAGGGATATTCACACTCGTAGCTAAATTCAGAGATATTTAAATAAGACTCTTTCATTATGAATTATCCCTTACGTTTAATGGGTTAGTTAGCAACTCTTCCCTCCCACAGATGGCTTTTTTGTACTTTTGGTGAGAAATTTATCTTTCACTGTATCAGATTTTAAAAATAATCAATAAAAATTATTTACATTCTGATAAAACAAAATATATTTATTTTTCACACTGTATAAGCCTACAACTTTGAAAAAATATGTGATACAAACAGGCATACAAAGTATATGTATCTTGTTGCTGGCTTGTAAGACCAACAAAAAGAACAATGAGTCACTGGCTGATAATGGCTATACTGCCTTAACAGATATTGTTTAAACACCTAAAATTGTTCCGAACAGTATTAGATGACATACAAAGTTTTTACTCTGATTAGTTTCAGGATACTACAATAATAAGATTGACCTGTTTTGTGTGTAACTTGCCAGTCACCAAGGGGAGCTGTTCTGGAGCCTTTTTGACCCACAGATTTTGGCTGACAGAGGGTAAGAAGGTAAGAAGACACCTGGGGACCCGAGAGACCTGCCAGGAGCTGACAGCTCGCTCTTGTGGGAGACACAGATGAGACGTGGGCATTGCCAGGGCAACGGTGGCCACTCCAACCCCCATAAAAGGCGGCCTAGGGAATGCTGCAACCAGAGTGGGCAAACAGAGTGTGGCGTGTTAGCCAGGGCATGGCACACTGCTTTGCACAGCAGTTCCTGCAGAAGGGTCCTGAAAATTTGCTAGCTCAGGAGGTGATTTTGGTTGGTGGTCATCTTCCTCTCAGAAGGAACTTAGCTATAATATTCACTCAGCAGAAAGCTCTGTCCTCTGCTCTTACCAGAATGGATGCATACTGGTCACTAAACTGGAGAAATGTGGATTTGATGGATGGACCACTTGCTGGATAAGGAATTGGCTAGATGGTCGTACTCAGAGAGTTGCAGTCAATGGCTCAATGTCAAAATGGAGACCAGTGACGAGTGATGTTCCCCAAGGATCAGTACTGGGACCAATACTGTTTAACAGCTTTTTCAGTGACATGGACATTGGGATCAAGTGCACCCTCAGCAAGTTTGTGGATGACACCAAGCTGGGTTGTGCAGTTGACATGCTGGAAGGAAGGGATGCCATCCAGAGGGACCTGGACAAGCTGGAGAGGTGGGCCCATGCCAACCTCGTGAAGTTCAACAAGGACCAAATGCAAGGTCCTGCACCTGGGTAGGGGCAATCCCAAGCACAAATACAGACTGGGTGGATAATGGCTTGAGAGCAGCCCTGAGGAGAAGGACTTGGGGGTGTTGGTCAATGGAAAACTCAACATGAGCCGGCAATGTGCACTTGCAGCCCAGAAGACCCACCACATCCTGGGCTGCATCAAAAGAAGTGTGACCAGCAGTTGAGGGAGATGATTCTGCCCCTCTGCTCTGCTCTGGTGAGACCCAACCTGGAGTACTGCATCCAGTTCTGGGGCTCCCAATATGAGAAGGACATCGAGCTGTTAGAGCGGGTCCAGAGGAAGGCCTACAGGTAAGCAGGGGGGGGACTTTTTACAAGGGCAGGTAGTGACAGAACAAAGGGTAATGGTTTTAAACTGGAAGAGGTTAGATTTAGACTAGACATTAGGAAGAAATTATTTACTGTGAGGGTGGTGAAATACTGGAACAGGTTGCCCAGGGAAATTGTGAATGCCCCCTCCCTGGAAGTGTTCAAGGCCAGGTTGGACAGGGCTTTGACCAACCTGGTCTAGTGGAAGGTGTCCCTGCCCATGGCAAGTAAGTTGGACTGGATGATCTTCAAGGTTTCTTCCAACCCAAACCATTCTATGATTCTATGTATTAACCCAGACAAAGCTCCTGCAAATACACACAGCTGTCCAGGTCTCTGGCTGTAAGGACTGCCAGAGCCTTTCACTGATAAGGGAAGGCAGCAGTGAGAACAGCTGTGTGAGGTGTGACTGGGTGGATTATCTGCTGAGCCTGGTGGCAGAGGAAGTCAAAAGGTTGAGTATCAGGGAGGCTGAGAAAGAGAGAGACTGGTGAAGCCATGTTCTGGTCTCTCTGAGACAGAAGCAGGAATAGCCACTAAAAAAACCCAATCAACCAAGATCAAGAGAACCCTTTATCCTCCCCTTCCAGGCTGAAGGCAGTAACTGAAAAAAAAAAAATGAATGGAGGCAGGTCTATTGTTGGGGTGGCAGGCAAGGCCTCTCCTGCCCACCTCACCCTCTCAGGTGTCTCTGTACAACAGGCGCTGGATATGGACGATGTGAATGACGGTCCAGTTACACCAGAGTTGTTGTTGAGGTCAGAAAGGCCTACTCTCCATATCATGACTGCCTCCATGACGAAGAAAAAAATGGGTTATAGTTGTAGGTGACTACCTTCTGAGGGGAACAGAGAGTTCAACATGCCAACTTCAGGGCCTTCAGATGGTTGGTGAGGGAATCTGGAGTACAGGATATTTTTTTCTTCTCTCCTTCTAGTTGCACACAATTACACTGTTAGCAACAGATGGACCCATTCTATTAATACATGGCTATGAGGCTGATGTCAGCACCACAGTTATGATTTGTTTGATAATGTGATGGCCTACACAGCACCAGACTTGCTGGCATCAGGTAGGATTCACCTTTCACAAAGGGGGAAGAGGATCTTTGCTCAGAAGCTTGAGGGGTTCCTTGACAAGGCTTTAAACTGGATTGGAAGGTGGAGGGAGACAGTATCAGGCTTCCCTGTGATAAGCTGTGGGATGACAGGCCAAGGTTAGAGGGTCAGGATGTTAGCGAAGGCACTCAGCCTGTTGCATGGAGATGTGCTGGGTACACTGAAGAATGCTTGAAGGCTTACAGAGATGAGCCAGGAGCTTCTGAAGTAATAGGAGCCCACAGGAAAACACACGTGAAATACCCTAAAGGTATTCCAGCCACTCCAGCCAGTAAGTCAACTTTATCAGGGACCCAACTTAAATGCCTCTATGCAAACATGTAGCAAGGGAAATAAACAAGAGGAGTTAAAGATGTGTGTGCACCTGCAGGGCTATGATTTATTGGCATCACAAAGACATGGTAGGATGGCTCCGATGGCTGGAGTATTGGAATGGAGGAATACAGGCTCTTTAGTAAGGCCAAGAGGGGAAGATGAGGATGGGGTGTTGCAGAGAAGGACTTGGGGATGCTGGTTGATCAGAAGCTGAACATGAGCCAGCAATGTGCACTTGCAGCCCAGAAAACCAACTGTATTTTGGGCTGCATCAAAAGAAGTGTGACCAGCAGCTTGAGGGAGATTATCCTTCCCTTCTACTCCACTCTGGTGAGACCACACCTGGAGTACTGCATCCAGCTCTGGGGCTCCCAACAGAAGAAGGACATAAACCTGGTGGAGAGAGCCTAGAGGAGCCTCACAAAGATGATCAGGAGCTGGAGCACTTCTCCTATGAGGCCAGGCTGAGCGAGTTGGAGTTCTTTAGCCTAGAGAAGAGAAGGCTCAGGGGAGACCTTAAAGCAGCATTCCAGTAACTGGAGGGGGACTACAAGAAAGCTGGGGATGGACTTTTTACAAAGGCAGGTTATGATAAGATGACAGGTAATGGTTTCAAACTGAGAATAGGTAGATTTAGAGTAGGTATTAGGAAGACATTCTTTACTCCGAGAGTAGTGGTACACTGGAAAATGTTGCCAAAAGCAGTTGTGTATGCTTCTGCCCTGGAAATATTCAAGGCCAGATTGGATTGGGCTTTGAGCACCCTGATCTACTGGAAAGTGTCCCTCCCCACAGCAGGAAGGTTGGACTAGGTGATCTTCTATGATTCCATTGGATGAAGCATTCAATCTCTGTTTGTCATTGTTCTTTTTCTCTAACCCTGGACTAATACGTCTTTGCTTTCTCAGCATGTTGCGCATATGTGTACGTTGAGGTGCTCTAAGGCTAAAGGTGCTACAGGTGTCTAAAATCAGTTCTCTTTCTTCATGAAAACAGTTATGCATTTTTCATTCAAAGATATCCCATTTTAATGAAATTCATTCCTAGGTTTTTATTTTTTTTGTTAGAAAATTGTACATCTGAATGCTGCAAGCAATTTTTTTTGTTTTCCTTGTGATGTATATAGTGCCAGCAAACTAGTCATTGGGTAGATTACGACACTGTGGCACAGAAGAGTTGGCTTTTCATCCTGGTTTCACTTTCTGAGCAATTTCTGGAAAGCCATGCTCCTTTTAGAGCTTAATTTTCAAAATCTGCAATATATTGATAACCACTGCACTAAGCAGTCTTTCAGATAAAGTGAATGAATTAAAAAAGAATATATACCAAGAGTTTATTTAGTTTGTCAGAAGAATTTGAAATACCTGATACTTTCTGTACAGTCTCATCCTGGAATATCGTACTCACTACAAATCTTGGAAGAAGGGGCAGGCAACTTTAAAAAACTACAAGGATGAAGTGAAATTATGCAGGGAGAAAATCAGAAAGGCCAAAGCCCAACTTGAACTCAGATTGGCCAGTTCAGTGAAAGACAATAAAAAATCATTTTACAAATACATTAATAGTAAGAGAAGGACCAGGGAGAATCTCCAGTCCTTAAGGGATGAAAAGGGGAAAATGGTGACTAGGGATGAAGACAAGGCTGAGGTGCTTAATGCCACCTTTGCTTCGGTCTTTAATAAAGGCAGATGCTCGCCGAGTGCCCAATCTCACGGGCCAGAATACAGGGAAGGAGAGCAGAATAAAGCTCCCGAAAAACATGAGGAGATGGTTGAGGACCTGCTAGGTCAATTAAACACATAAAAATCCATGGAACCAGATGGAATTCATCCAAGAATACTGAAGGAGATGGCAAAGGAGCTTGCCAAACCCCTGTCCATTATCTTCTAGCAGTCCTGGCTGACTGGGGAAGTGCCACTTGACTGGACACTAGCAGATGTTGTGCCTATTTACAAGAAAGGAC
>NW_010186480.1:0-7238 GCF_000695765.1 Mesitornis unicolor | reverse complement strand
TAGTGACCGGCCCAGCCCTAAACCACGACAGCTTTAAAAATAGTAATTTTTCTGTTATATCTCACAAATATTGCTTATTAAAATGGTATTTAAACTCCTCTTGATACTTTCTAAGATGTTTTAAAAAGTATTACACAAAGGCATAATAATACTCTCTTCTGGACCTATCCTTTCTTCATATTATATTTTCCTCTGTTTTTACAGTCATCTGTTGTCTCTATGGTTTTAGATTTATTTTTGTTGCTACTAGTATCTTCTTGGAAGGGATGGAAAAAAGTGCGTCAAACATTTTTCTTTTTTACCTAAGTGATACAGTTCTAAATTTCCAATTGGTATACTAGTATTAAGACATATAGTGCACTAGTTAATGATTAGTAAAACTGACTACACTATTAACATTGAACCCACAGTGCCAGATTAAATATGAAGCTCTACTGTTAACACAATAAAACTCAATTTCTCCATCCTGACCACTGCCAGTTTTGCTTCTCTTTTAGCAGCTTAGACAGCAAACTGAGCAAGTAAAAAACTGCAGTAAGGGACCATATGAGATGCAAGTAGTGAGGTGGTAGGAAAGTTGATGCTCCACAGCCATGAGTTTGCAGTTGAGAAAGGAGGGAGGTGAGTAGCCACATGAGATGGTAAAATCCAAACACTGGAATCTGGATCCTGCTGATTCAGGGACTAAAGATAAGCCACCCTGATAAACTGCACACCACCAGTGTAAGCTAAGATAATGTTAACAGGAATGGAAGTGGTTAGAATTTAACCGGAAAACACAATAATGTCTCAAAATCAGAGACTTCTGTCTTTCAGAATGAGACGTTTAGAACTGTTTGACAGGACACTATAAAATATACTGCAGGGGAGGTCTGAAACAGCAGGGAAACTGACATCTTGACCTAAATTTTAGGGGAGAAATAAAAAAAAACAAACAACAAAACCAACCCAAAAAAACCTTAGTTGTCACCTACATAAAACTTTCATTTTCAAAGTACTACACAGGCTAATTAAAAAGTGAGATTCTGAAGAACAGTTTCTTGATAACTTTAATATTGAATCAAAGGTAAAAATATCTATCTTCATACCAGACAGATTCTTGCTCTCCCAAGTTTATCAGTCCCTGATAAAATGTGAAGAATTATTTAGGGGGATTTTTTTGTTGTTTTGGGGGGAAATGTTGGTTTTTTAATATAATCTTGATTATGTCTGTCACCATTAATCCTGTTTTGTACTTTTGCCATCTTTATAACAACATAATAGAGATGACAGTAAGAAAATTTTAGAAAATGTTACTTGGGGATAGCAGTGGAAGGATGGCTTTGATGCACAGAATGATAAGAGCTATTTTGGCTCTAAGTCTATACCAAGTACTCAGTCAGAAAGTTTTCTTACTCACAGAAAGTCCTCTGCTTAAAAAAGAGGCAGTCCCTTAAAAGCTGTACATTAAATATAATTAAGATAATGTCCTCCCTGTCAGAGATATTTTCTATATTCTGTGAAAACAAATTCATTTGGTAATGAACTTGATGCTATGGGACTATTTGTATTAGTTTAAAACATACAATAAGACTGTATACTACTGAAGTTTTCATACGTGGCTCAGTCTAAGTATCTGAATCTTGATCTGTAACCCACCTCTAGCCTTAACCTTCAGTGCACGTTATATATTAAAAAAAAGTGTTATGAAACCTAACAAGGCAGTATCGCTATGTAGTTTGGATTGAAGTCTAAAGTATTAGCAACTTTAAAGTCACTATATCTCATTCTATAGTCTATTTGTATACAAATAAAGTTATATAAAATTTAATATGTTTGTTAAGAAACTTGTGAATTTAACCATATTGTATTTCTGTATATAGTTTAAGTGTTATATACAAAGAGACTATAACAGCACTGATTAAACCCACGAGATCCTAATTTTCTGAAATAAAACAGATTATGGGATACAGTATAGAATTGATATTAGAAAGTCAAAGCTCACATGTGAAATTGAGACTTCCCTCTCCCCTCAAATAATTTAATAAAAATAGTAACATGCCCTTTTTATATTCACCTTCAGTATGGTCCCTATCAGATTCCAATTCCACTCAAGGTTCTCCTTATGATTGAGAACTTGGCTGTCTCGAAGATTCATTGCAAGTGCTTCTTCTGTATCCTAGAATACAGACATAAAAATCTACAGTAAGTTTCATTGCATCATGTCTTGTCACATGATATACTTGCTGTTCATGTAGTAATAATTAAAAGGGCTATGCTCCACAGTATTTCGCATTTGAAAGTAAACTGCATGGCTATAGTACTGCATTAAAAAATCTAACATCATAATCAGGACTAAAAAGCATTAAAAGTTATTGTGAATTCACTCCTCAATTTCTAGAAATACAAAATAGTACCCACAAGTAGCTAAAAGACAAATTAAATGAAAAAAGTTCTACAGAGAAATCACATAAATGACTCTGAATTAAATGAGAGGGTGAAGCTTGGGGGGGGAGGGATCTAAGTCTCCAAACAAAAAAATCATATTCAGGTTTGAAAAACAATAATGGTAATACCTTTAATATAAAGATGTCTTTCTGCATACGGTACTGATCCCTTTTTTGGTGGGTTGAGATTGCTTTCTGAATAATATGATCTAAATGGAGGCTGTAAGGTTTAGGTCCTCTTTTCTTCATCTCGTGAAAACATTTTAAGCAGTTGAGTGCAGCACTTGCTCGTCTAATAGAAAAAAAATTACTATAATCAGTATTTGACTGTTATTCATCTAAAGAGCAACACTGCTATACCTCGAGTTAAATAAATATAGTTCAAGAAAAAAATTCACCAACAATTCCAAAGCCAACAAAAAGAAAATAACTCTTTCTATAAGTTATCTTTCTCCAAGTTACAGAGGAGCCAACAAGGAGAGGTGCTATGCTTGACCTTGTTCTTACCAACAAGGAGAGGCTGGTGGGGAGTGTGAAGCTCAAGGACAGCCTTGGCTGCAGTGACCATGAAATGGTGGAGTTCAAGATCCTTCAGGTACCAAGGAGGGCACACAATAAGCTAACTACCCTGGACTTCAGGAAAGCTGACTTTGGCCTCTTTAGGGATCTGCTTGGCAGAGTACTGTGGGATAAAGCCCTGGAGGGAAGAGTGGTCCAAGACAGCTGGTTAATATTCAAGGATCACCTCCTCCAAGCTCAGGAGCGATGTATCCCAACAAAGAGGAAATCAGGCATGTCCTGGTTTGAGCTAAACAGAACTAATTTTCTATTTAGTGATTTTACTTTTCAGCGCAGTCTCTCTTAAGTGACTGAACTTGCTGAAAACTGGCAGCATGGTTTTCCCAAACAGCGCTGCTAGAAGATATGCTCAAGGTCAGTTGTCTCATCATGGGTGCTGTGTCTGCGCCTACGGGGGGAGAAGCGGACCCAAAACTGACCAACTAGGTATTCCATCCCACATACGTCATACTTGCTATAAAAACCGAGAGATCACGAGGGTCCCTTTTGCCCTTTTTTCCATTTTCACCGTTCCTTCCATCTTGACCCTTCTGTCTCGTCTCGATCCTGCAGAGGCCAAGGCCTGAGCAAAATCCTGCTCGTTCGTCTGCTGCTGATCTTGATTTGTGTGTCCTGCATCCTGCTCCCACCTGCTTGTGAGTTTGGTCTGGGACTTTTCCAGTGCCCGGCTCTGCAGAGCCTCTGGTGACGTATTCGTCATTGAGGGGAAGGGTAGGGGGGAGGATTTTATATTGGTTTTGTATATATTTGTACTTATTTGTATATATTTCATTATTTTCATATTTACAATATTATTCTGTAGTATTAGTATTATTGTTTCATTAAATCTGTTAGTTTATTTTCCAACCCGTAAAGTCTCTCTCCCTTATTCTCTTTCCTCTTCCCTTCTGGGGAGGGGAGAGGGGTTAACAGAGAGCGTCTGTCCAGGATTTAGTGGCTGGCCCAGCCCTAAACCACGACAAGGCAAGAACACCAGAAGGCCTGCATGGATGAACAAGAAGCTCCTGGACAAATTCAAACACAAAAAGGAAGTCTACAGAGGGTGGAAGCAAAGATAAATAGCCTGGGAGGAATACAGAGAAATTGTTCGATCAGCCAGGGAGAAGGCTGAGGTGCTCAATGACTTTTTTCCCTCAGTCTTCACTGGCAAGTGCTGAAGCCACACTGCCCAAGTCGCAGAGGGCAAAGGCAGGGACTGGGAGAATGAAGAACTGCCCACTGTAGGAGAAGATCAGGTTCAAGACCATCTAAGGAACCTGAAGGTGCAGAAGTCCATGGGACCCAATGATATCCATCCACGGGTCCTGAGCTGGCGGATGAAGTTGCCAAGCCACTATCCAGCATATATGAGAAGTTGTGGCAGTCCGGTGATGTTCCTGATGACTGGAAAAGGGGAAACATCACCCCCATTTTTAGAAAGGCAAAAAACCGGAAGACCCAAGCCCAAAACTACAGACCAGTCAGTCTCACCTCTGTGCCTGGCAAGATCATAGAGTAGACCCTCCAGGAAACTATGCTAAGGCACATGGAAAATAAGGAGGTGATTGGTGACAGCCAACATGGCTTCACTAAGGGCAAATCATGCCTGACAAATTTGGTGGCCTTCTATGATAGGGTTACAGCTTTGATGAATAAGGGAAGAGCAACTGATATCATCTACCTGGACTTGTACAAAGCATTTGACACTGTCCCACACGACATCCTTGTTTCTAAATTAGAGAGGCATGGCCTTGATGGATAGACAACTCGGTGGATAAGGAATTGGCTGGATGGCCACACTCAAAGAGTGGTGGTCAATGGTTCAATGTCCAAGTGGAGATCAGTGGCGAGTAGTGCTCCTCAGGGGTCGGTACTGGGACCAATGCTGTTTAACATCTTTGTCCACGAAATGGACAGTGGGATCAAGTGCACCTTCAGCAAGTTTGCGGATGACACCAAGCTCTGTGGTAGGGTCGACACACTGGAGGGAAGGGATACCATCCAGAGGGACCTGGACAGGCTGGAGAGATGGGCCCATGCAAATTTCAACAAGGCCAAGTGCAAGGTCCTGCACCTGGGTCGGGGCATTCCCAAGCACAAATATAGGTTGGGTGGAGAACAGATTGAGGGCTACCCTGAGGAGAAGGACTTGGGTGTGCTGGTGGATAAGAAGCTCAACATGAGCCAGCAATGTGCACTTGAAGCCCAGAAAGCCAACTGTATCCTGAGCTGCATCAAAAGAAGTGTGACCAGCAGGTTGCGGGAGGTGATTATCCCCCTCTACTCTGCTCTCGTGAGATGCCAGCTGGAGTACTGTGTTCAGCTCTGGGGCCCGCAACATAATAAGGACGTGAACCGGTTGGAGCGAGTCCAGAGGAGGGCCACAAAGATGATCAGAGGGATGGAGCACCTCTCCTACAAAGACAGGCTGAGAGAGTTGGGGTTGTTCAGCCTGGAGAAGAGAAGGCTCCAGGGAGACCTTAGAGTGGCCTGTTTTCTGTGCCCCCTCCCTGGCAGTGCTCAAGGCCAGGTTGGATGGGACTTTGAGCAACCTGGTCTAGTGGGAGGTGTCCCTGCCCATGGGCAGGGGGGTTGGACTAGATGGTCTTTAGGTCCCTTCCGTTCCAAACCATTCTATGATTCTCTGCTTCAGTTTTCATACTTGCATATCCCTCAGTCTTGTACTGAAATTACACAGAAAATTATCTTTCAGAATTTCTAGTGATAACTTTTCATCTAATCTGCAATTATTGGTACCTTTCAGAATTCACAGAAGATATTGCAAAGTTTGAAGTTGATTAAGTATTGTGAGATGTCACAATAGTTCAACATTCTACAGTGAAATTGAAACGGCTAGCTTCAACTTTGACTAACAAAGTATTTCTTTTAAATTCTCTTCCCCTACTCAGAGTGTAGCATGAATATCAGTAGTATATTTCCTGCTCTTTGTATCTAAAGAGCTCAGCAACATCATGTAAAAAATTTTCTCAAAAGAGATAGGAGATAATAGAAATTACACCTGACATGGGCAGAAAGTTAATTGCAAAATAATAGTAGCAGAAAAAAATAATTTGCTGACTAAATAAAATAAGGAAGTCTAAAAATGAAGAGGTAAGCCTATCTTTCTTCTCCATAAACAAAAATTCTCATACGGTAAGAGAGTGGGTTTTTTTTGTATTCTCTTCAAACAAATGCCTGTCAATTTAGTCGCCTACCTAAATTACATAAATTTAATCCATAACAAGGCTTACAGATTTTCAGAGTATGAAACAATGTAAAGTGTTGAGCAAAACCAAGACCCTCAAATATAACAGATACTACATCTACATAATCACCTTCTTCCAACAAAACCAGGACTTCTTACTACTCTATCAGGTATGTCCACAAATGCCAAAATGCAAAAAAACCTACAAGTAATACATAAACATATCCCTTCTACTCTTCATCCCTCCTCTCCTACAGCTTTAACCAAGTAGAATACTGTAAAGGAATTTCAGATATGCTTTTTTTTGAAAAATAACTTAATTACACATATCAAAATTTTCTAGTGACATGTAAGAAGCCTTCAAAACTAAAAAGCAAAAGAGCATAAAGTTTCTGGGAAACACTATACAAGCAGCATTTATAATTTCACAGTAGCAGTTTGAAAAAGATTCTGTAATTTATCACTGACAACACAACGAGAGAAAATACGAAGTTATGATACATTTATCAGAATACTGACCTGACAAAAAAGGTCAGGAATGGCAAGACTATTTAACAAAAACATTTGCTATAATTTACTATTAGAAAAAAACCCGAACCAACAAATGAAACAACACATTCAATTTAAATGGTCTTCTACAAAGAAATGCAAGTAAGACCACTGAGTTACAGAAATACATTTTAAAGACACTGGAATCTATAAAATTATTTGACTTCTTTCCTCAAGAGGTTTAAATTGTGTGAAGTACCCAAGAGATGGTATTTTATGACAGATCACTTCTGAGAGATTAGTACATGTATAGATAAATACTAAAATATAAGAAAACCAAAATTAAAAGCCCACAGGCTTCTAAAATTTCAAAATTCAGATATTTCTCATTCAAAGTTAAAAAAAGTTAAATAGAAAGCTTCTATAAACATTTGTTTCAAGTCAGATGCCTAAATATGCTATCTCCAGGCATATCAAGGATAAGAGGGTCATTAGGAGCAGTCAGCATGGTTTCACCAAGGGGAAATCAAGTTTGACCAACCTGGTAGCCTTTTATGAGG
>NW_010186479.1:0-1222 GCF_000695765.1 Mesitornis unicolor | reverse complement strand
CAAACCCAAGTAACTCTGCAAACTCAGCAACGAGGTATTCCTGCAGCTCTTGGAGTATGTGCACACGCATACCTTTGGAGTGGGACCGTATACCAAGTTTGATCGCTGGGGCACGGCAGCTCCATAGGGAATGCCTGACGGCGCCCAGCGCCAGCCGTCGCAAGCCCTGTGACTTAACCAGCAGATTTGTTTCTCACTCCAGCAGTGTATTGCCCATTGCCATACTGCAGATATCTTACACTCAGCAGGACCTTCCACGCTCCTAGTCAAGAGGGCAAGATCCAGCCTCCCTCATCTGCACTGCTGCTGGGCCACAGATTTCTCACTGTCTTGCAGCCACAAGCCAGGGCTTCTCAAGTCATTGCCTTCTTGGGGCTGAGCTCGGTTTAGAAACAGAGGCCCTGGGAGTAAGAGAAGCCTTGCCCCAAAGGGCAGGCTGGGCCCCGCCACGCCCTCTGGCCAGCACTGGGAGCCAGATCTCCTGGAGGCAGCTGCTCCCTTCAAGCCTCCAGCTCCTGCTGAGCTCAGCAGACCTGCCCATTTATAAACATCAGGGAAAATGCACAAGAGCATGCTTTTGATGTGGAAGTCTCCTAACAAGAACCCTGAGCCATAATACTACCAGCCTGGATCAGCCTTGTTTTAATCATGCTTCCTTTCTTCCTGTTGCGGGCCCTGTGGCTTCCTGCTTGCTTCTTTTCCTGCAAAGGGACACAAAATTTGTCTTGGGCAGGAACCCCAGAAAAGCTCCAACTGCCCTTTGCCTATATCTTCTCCCTGTTCCTGCCCATCTCCCTCTTTGTTCTACCCTTCCCTTTGCCAGGCAGGTCTCTTCTTTCTGAAAACCATATTTATTTGGCATGAATGAAGCTGGGGAAGCCAGGGGACTGTGAGAGGTGCTGAGTCTGAGGTCCCAACTGTTACAAAAAGCAATGAAGGGAAGTGTGATTTTAGGAACATGGACACTGGTAAAATCTCCATTGGTGGATAGGCCAGCATCAATAGGGAATACAGGAAAACTATCTTTTCAGTGGTTGGAAATCCCTGCAGTATGATTACA
Organism: Mesitornis unicolor; assembly: GCF_000695765.1. Lineage (NCBI taxonomy): Eukaryota > Metazoa > Chordata > Aves > Mesitornithiformes > Mesitornithidae > Mesitornis > Mesitornis unicolor. Next base: position 162 of record NW_010186479.1, on the reverse strand, counting down.
AAACACATCAGTGAGATGTAAAGCGCATGGATCAGCTGTGGCACTGTGCAGAAATCACACCAAGACCTTTGTTACGGCAGCAAAGTGCAAATCACAGCCATCTTTCTCTGAAGACTTCACACTGTTGTTGTCATGAACTTCTGTCCAGGCTATTGGGACTGT
>NW_010186478.1:0-773 GCF_000695765.1 Mesitornis unicolor | reverse complement strand
GCCCCACCCGTTTACCTCTTAACGGTTTCACACTCTCTTGAACTCTCTCTTCAGAGTTCTTTTCAATTTTCCCTTACAGTACTCGTTGGCTATCGATCTTGTGCCGGTATTTAGCCTTAGATGGAGTTTACCACCGTTCGGGTTTTTATATAGTTAAATATCCTTTGTCCCTTATTATTTACCTTTTACTTTCACCTGTTGTTTTAAACTTGTTGCAGTCTTAACTTCCAACCTTGTGCGAAGCATTTTTTTCTCTATTCTCTTTTTTTTTAATCCTCCCCCTGGGAGGGTAGGGGACAATACAGAGAGAATCCTGCTCTCTGACCCTTAAACGGAGACAGTTGATGTGTCAGCAAAGAAGTCAGGGAAGAGTAGATGTTCAGGCACTTAAAACATTCAGAGAAAGGAGTCATTCTGGAGGCTAATCCATGGCTGCAGGGTTCCTAAAAGAAAAATAAAAATGAGAGGTGAAAGTCTGGAGCCATGCTGACACTCACAAAAGACATTTTCCATCCAAAGGCCTCCTAGAGAGATCTTTGCCAAAGGCATTACTGGCATTTCTTTGTTTCACTGGGATTGTCAGTACTTTTGGCTGGTAGGAGGGGAGGCCTCTCCCCACTCCCTGAAGCTCTTGGCAGACAGACTCCTCCTTCATCTCCACTCACCACCCTCTCTGCCCCAGTGGGCATTGGGGAAGAACCTGGGGTGATGGCAGAGCCTAGGGGAGCAACGGCAGGATTTCAGGCAGGCAGCAGTCAGAATCTGATGCAGAA
>NW_010186477.1:0-1705 GCF_000695765.1 Mesitornis unicolor | reverse complement strand
TTAGTCCATGGAACACTCCTATCTTTGTTATTCCGAAAAAAAGCGGGAAATTAGATTTTGAGCACTTAAAATGAGAGATTGACTCCTAAAATGGGAGTTTGGGCCCTGAAAATGAGATTTTGTGGCTGAAAATGAGAGTTTGGGACGTTACAATGGGAGTTTGAGCCCTAAAAATTAAAGTTTGAACCATAAAAATAGGCGTTTTGGCCATAAAAATGAAAATTTCAGTCTTAAAATTGAGCAGCTGGGACACAAAATGGAAGTTTGGGCCCTAACAATGATAGTACGGAACATAAAATTGGGCATTTGAGGCCTGAAATTGAGAGTTTGGTCCGTAAAATAAAGCATTTTGTCCGTAAAATTAAGCATTTGGGCCCTAAAAATGGGAGTTCGGGGCACAAAAATGAGAGCATGTGCCCTAAAAATCGTGGTTTGAACCCTAAAACTGAGAGTTTGAGCCATAAAACGGGAGTTTAGACCTTACAAATCAGAGTTTGGGACCTTAAAACTGAGAGTTTGGGCTCTACAATGAGAGTTTGTGTCCTAAATACGAGCAGTTGGGCCCTAAAATGGGAGTTTGAATCCTAAACATGTGAGCTTTGGCCTTAAAAATCAGAGTTTGGGTCCTAAGAAAGAGAGGATGGATCCTAAAAATGACAGTTTGGGCCCTTAAAATGGGAGTTTGGGCCCTAAAAACTGTGCTTCTTGGCCATAAAACATGAGTTTGGGTCCCTCAATTGGGAGTTTTGGCCCAAAGTCTGAGTCCTGAAAATTAGTTTGGGCCCATAAAATGGAAGTTTCAGTCCTAAAAATGTTCTTTTTGCCCATCAAATAAGAGTTTGGTTTTTAAAATGGGTGTTTGGGCCTTCAAAATCAGAGTCTGGGCCCTAAAATGAGATTTTGGGTTATAAAAATGGGATCCTGAAACCTATGAATGAGAGTTTGGAGTTTAAATACCAGAGTTTAGACTCTGAAAATGAGAGTTTGGGCCCTAAGAATCAGAGTTTGGGTCCTAAAAACGAAAGCTTGAGTCCCTAAGATGGGAGATGGTCCCTAAAATTGTGCTTTTTGGCCAAAGGGAGTTTAGACCCTACAAATCAGAGTTTGGGACCTTAAAACTGAGAGTTTGGGTTCTACAATTAGAGTTTGTGTCCTAAATACGAGCAGTTGGGCCCTAAAATGGGAGTTTGAATCCTAAACATGTGAGCTTTGGCCTTAAAAATCAGAGTTTGGGTCCTAAGAAAGAGGTTGGAGCCTAAAAATGACTGTTTGGGCCCTTAAAATGGGAGTTTGGGCCCTAAAAACTGTGCTTCTTGGCCATAAAACATGAGTTTGGGTCCCTCAATTGGGAGTTCTGGCCCAAAGTTTGAGTCCTAAAAATTAGTTTGGGCCCATAAAATGGAAGTTTCAGTCCTAAAAATGTTCTTTTTGCCCATCAAATAAGAGTTTGGTTTTTAAAATGGGTGTTTGGGCCTTCAAAATCAGACTCTGGGCCCTAAAATGAGATTTTGGGTTATAAAAATGGGATCCTGAAACCTATGAATGAGAGTTTGGAGTTTAAATACCAGAGTTTAGACTCTGAAAATGAGAGTTTGGGCCTTAAAAATGAGAGTTTGGGCCCTACTATTGAGAGTTTGGGCCCTAAAAATTAGAGTTTGGACTATAAAAAAAGGCGTTTTGGCCATAAAAATGAAAGTTTGAGTCC